>NW_010112306.1:47074-71506 GCF_000699245.1 Pterocles gutturalis
CAGTGGGCTGAACAAAAAGGGGAGCCGCTAGCCCGTGCCGAGCCCAGACCACCTCTGATGCTGGGACCAAGGGACTCCAAAACCCATCCCAGCCAGAGACAGCTCTGTGTTGGCCCAGGGACCATGACCATCCCCTGGCTCCTCAGAGCAGGTCCTCCATGAGGTGTAAGCATGCCCCAGCCATCCTCCCGTCCACCTGACATGGAGCCTTGGGGTCCTGGGAAGGTCAAGGTGGGCCTGGGACTCTCCAGGGACCTGCAGCTCAGCCCGCAATGGCAGAGATGCTCTCAGTCCCTGCAGCACCTCATGGCTGGGTTTCCACCTCCCATCCCAGATGGTACAAAACTTCCTCCCAGTCCCTGGAGGACTCTCCAGCAGCACCCAGCCAGGCTGAGCTCAGAAAAAGGGAGCAATGCCAGCCCATGTCCCAGGAGAGGGGTGGGAGGGCAGGGGATTCATCTGTCATGGGAGCTGCATGGTGACAGCGGGGAGGGACAGGCACAGGGGCCCTGCCCTCACCCCCGCCTTGGCAAGCCAGAGCCCTGACAACACACCAGCATCTGCTGGGAGATGCTGGAGCGAGAGTCCATGTGGAGCCACCCAGCACCAGAAGTGTGGGTAGAAACAAGAGAGCAAGGAAAAAGATAAAGTGCTCTGCTGTGGTTACAGGGATCTGCAGCCTCGCTGAGCAGAGCCGTGAATGGGGCTTGAGCCCACGATTGCTCCCTCTGCGCACTGCAAGCTTCCAAGGTCTGGGATTTACCACTGCTGCAAGGAAGGGCTCCTCTAAGACTGACTCAAACAGCCTCTCCTGCAGTGTTTTAGCATGAAGGCATCTCTCCATTTCACACCAGTTGGAGATGTGAGCTCAGACTTACAAGGGAGCTTAGATGTCGCAACACACCCAGATACCCTCGTGAATCTGGGTTTTGGCAGCTGGTGTCACTGGAGTGATTCTCTGCTGTGTTTGCAGGGACCCCGGAGACACAGGGATCATCCCGGGCATCTTCAGTGCCATCATCCATCATGGGAGCATCTGCCTCTCAGCATATGCGTGGCAGAAAGAGGCTACATTTAGGAACACACAGCTCTTTCACAGGTGCTTGAAAAACATTTTATGAAGGTCCCTGTGCAAGTCAAAGGGGTTGATATTAAGCCCTCTCAAGATCCCAGGGAGCTCAGCCTGGTCAGTGAAGACTTCTGGTGTCTGTGCAGTGCCCTGCACCAACCTCAGTCCCTCTGGGCTGTGGAGAACCATTCGCGTTGAACCACAGTGCCCTTGTCCCCTGCCAGGTCCCCGAGGAAGTGCTGTCCAGACTAGGGGCTGAGGTCACGTCTCACACACCATATCTGTCTCCAAGGCAGGACAGATGGAAAAGATGGCCCTTGGCCAGGCATGGGAAACATTCAAGAGGATGATGAAGAACAGCTTTGCAACACCAGACTGTTCCTCCACCAAACTTTCCACACCCAGAGGCACCAAGCCTGTTCCTAACCTGGGTCATGGAGTGCATTTCCCTGGCTTTATTTTGAGAAATCACTTTTACCAAATTTCCCACTTTCTCTAGCAAAACAAACCCCAAACACCAGCCTGGGGGACAACTCCAGCCTCAGCTATGAGAGCTGGCAGAGTTGTGAAGCACTCAGCGTCGAGTCTTTCATTGTGGGAAGCACTGAGCAACCTACGTGTAATGGGTGGATTTTCTCCAGGCAAACAGGGGGAACTTAGGGACCTCGCCACAGGCTGGGGGAAAGCTCCCATGAGATGCCTTTGTCACTGGCCACAGGAAGGACATGACCTATAGTGCCGCCCTCATGGGTCAAGGATTTGCATGAAGCAGGAGGTTGGTCCCACACAGAGATCCCACATTAATGAGATGAAAAGCCAGGGAGGTTCATCCAGTTGCTACCATCAAATGAGTTCCATCTGGACATGCTTAGCCCGGAGATACAGGGATGGAGAAGAGTGAGACCCCAAACACACAAGACTGACTATGGAGGGAGGAAGATGAAGGTGGGCTGGTGTTTTGCCCCACTGCAAAAATTTCCTTGTCCTTGCAAAGCTGAAAAAGGAAGCTGTCAAGAAAGGAGGACAGCAGATGAGGGGGAAATGGAGGGATATGCCAGAGGCCTGAGAAAACAATCATTGCCAAGGCTCCCCAAAATCTTGCTGCATCCTCTCGTGTGAAAGTGGGAGGAGAAAAATCCAGTGGCTTGCAAGATGGTCAAGTCCCAGCAAAATGGCAATGCCATTCTGGCACAGGAAGGAAAATAAAGTCCTTCTTTGCTGCAGGTGTTGGTGAGGAGGGAGTAGAGCACCATTCTGCTAATCCACCATCAACAGCCAGACAAGGGACCTCTGATTTGGTTGGATGTCAATGGGACAACTACCAGCTGCTTCTCCTCCACAAGAGGACTAAAGCTTTGTCCTGGCTGGACAAGACAGTGAGACAGACAGCACCCAAAGCCAAGCAGGGTCCTGCTCTGCTCAGACCACAGGGTGCAGAGAGCAGGGATCCCCTACAAGTCTGGGGCTGGACACAAAGGAAGCCTGGGGAAAACACAGATGCCACATTTATTGGAGCAGGAGGAGGACCTCATGCCCCTGGTGCAGAGACAAGCCAAAGCATTATTAGAAAGCATCACCCAGCAGGGAACAGCCGCTCCATGGAGCAGGAGTTCTTTCTAGCTGTGGTTTATTGCATTGGAGGGAAAACTAAAAGCTAGCAAGAAAGGCAGAAAGAAAACACACAGTTGTTCCAAGAGCAAAAGCAGCAAGAGGCTCATGGTGGAGGAGAAGCCTGTCGGGACGTGATGCAGAGCTCTGCTGCTGACATGGGGTCAGCCCAGCTGAGGAAAAACCCATTCTCCTGGGTCAATAACATCGATTGGGTTTGGGATGCTCAGAGGACAAATGCTGGCCACCGGCCATTCAAATAAACAGTAGGCAGCCAGTTGGCCAGTGGCCACTCAAATAACCAGCCCCAAGCTAAAAAAATACAGTAAGCTAGTAAATTTAGTAACCTAAAGAGAAACATTCCTCTACCAACCAGCATGCAAATAAGCCAGAAGGGGATATAGAGCTGACACAGTCCCCTGTTCGGCTTTTGATATTCGATGGCCCTTATCCAACTGGCTGCCAGTTGGTTATTTGCATTGGAACAGGAAACAAATTTTTCTCCTATTTATACTGCTTACCTCAGGAATAAACTAATTACTGTTATAAAATCCCATTCCCACAGTGTCCAGCACACATCTGTAACCTCTGGAAGGGACAAATGCGCACAACTTGCCAGCTGGACTGTCCCATCAAGATGGTCAAATCCCAACTTGCTTTTTCGCTGGCTCTCCCCACTGGATGATGAAGCAAAGCCTTCGCTGCAAGTACCCCCGCTGCATCAGCTGTTTACCTTGCTCATAAACAGATCGCTGCTACAAAGCACTCTTCCAAAACTGCCCAGCACATGGTAAGACAGCCTGGGGACAGGGAAGAGGAGTGGGGAGCACTCTGCTGGTGTTCTGGTTCCTGCGGCCAAGGGCAGGGCCAGCTGGTTGCTCCAAGTGTCCAGGCTGTGGAGCGGCTGGGATGGGGATGTTCCGGCCATGCCGAGGCCCCAACATGCCACTAGATGGAGTTCGACAGCGAGACGGCCCCGCGTCCCCATCCAGCTGCTAGGATGGTCTCCAGTGAAGATGGTCTCTGGATGTGCTGGGAGAAAGGGATTTCTGAGGTCCAGCCCTGGAAAAGGGCTCCAAGCCCCACTCACGGTGGAAGCCATCCCATCCTCACGGACGCATGCAAGCGTCAAGCCATGTGCTCTTGGCAGAGAGGCCCTGTGGTGCCCGATGCCTTTCCTAGTGTGGAAATCCCAGCCGGTACCTTTCCACCAGCTCAAACACAAGAGGAAGCTCCAACACCAACCGCTGCCCCATGTGCATGAAGGGACCTGTCAGCCGTGGCGGTGCCCAGACGCCCTAGTCAGGACGGGCCAAGCAATGCCCAGCAGCGCAGCAAGAGACCAGGCTTCCAAGGGCACTGCGGTCTGGCCAACTCTCCATGCACATTTTGCAGAATTTGCTGTTTCCTTCAAGACCCAGCTGCAGGAGTCAGGGGATTAGTGAAGAAAGGCTGCATTCTTCCTCTTCATCCCCACCTGTAAAGACTTTCCCGTAGCACGCCGCTTGCAGATGGCATCTAAGGAACATGCAGAGTGCATGCTCTGCTTTCATCTCATTTTTAAAGCCAGACGTGTGACTTGCCAGGTCCTGACCCATGAACACTTTGCAAGTGCATGTTAGAGCCACTTTCCTCGCTGCAAGCTCCCTACTGCCTTTGGCCCCCTCCCCATGCGGGCTATGTTCCACCCAGCAGAGGGGAGATGCACTGTGGTTCTCCCTCACCAGACCCCCACTCACCTGAGCCAGCAGACCCCCTGATCTTTGTGGGGTGCCATGCCATGGCATCCTCTCTGCAGGGCCCTGCTGGGCTCCGCATGGCTCCCTGGATTTGGAGGCAGAGAAGTGACAGGCGATTCCCAGCCCGCAGCCGAGCTTTCTGCAGGTTCAGGCAGATGTGGCCACGGGCACCGGACACAGGTTAAAGAGTCGCTCTGCAGGGCTGGGAGCTGGTGGAACAAAGTGCACGTGGCAGGGAGGCAGGCTCACAAGGGATCCTCAGCTATATCTCATCCAGCATTCTCCGTGCAAGCTTGTGAAACCAGGTGACAGGAACAGACTAGCAGAGATGGGGTGAGAAGATGAGGAGGAAGGCAGACTGGGGACAAGGAACACAGGGCTAGCTAGATCCTGCATCCACAGGCTTGTCTGCTGGGATGTGGATGGAACAACAAAGATGGTCCTGCTCTGGCCTCGTCTGATTACTGAGAGCTGATGATTCCTTCACCTTTGGCATTTAAGTACTTTGGCACTCTTTGCTTGCGTGTGGGTTTGTCCCCAAGTGTGGCCAGGCAGAAGTGTGCCTGCATCACTATGGCAACACGGATGGGGACAAGCATGATTTTATCCGAAATGTGCATGTCTGCAAATGACACAACAGCACATTCTTTTTTTTGTGTAGTCTCTTCATGCATTTAGAAACAGGTTTCTATTTGTACATTATGGAGATGCTACGAGGAGCCACCTTGCGAGAGATCACACCATCATGCCAAGGAGCCTTTTCACATCAGAACAAATGCTTTCAGAAAACATCCAGCTTCTCTTTCCACTTCCAGGAGTGGGGGTGTGGGGTGTTTTCCACCCTCCCTCTCCCCTAGAGTGCTTGTCTGGTTGTCTACTGTCTGCACATCCCAATCCCAAGTGCATCTACCCTCCTGCTCCCATTGCCCAGAGCATCATCAGAGGGAGAATCAGAAAAACTCAAACAATTTGGATGAAATACCAGTTATGACCCCCACCAGTGAGCCTGGTCTGGCTGGATAAACCTCCAACCCCCGGTGACTCTGTCAAAACAGTCCACAGGCAGCCCAGGACTGGTCTTTGGTCTCTGCTGTGGACATGACATCCAGGAGAAGTCTTGGACAATGTATTTCAGAAGGTTCATTCCTGCACATTGAGGCTTCCTCCACCTCTGGAGGTTCAGGACCCGTGGAGGGTCCTGAAGAGAAGCTCTAAGTGTTGGGGGCCCTGTGAGAAGGGAAGACACCACGTGGGTACAGCTCATCACCCAGTCCTTGCTGCAGGTCCCATGAAGGTTATTGCCCGCTAGAGCCCAGCCTCTACCCAGGGAGAGGCTCTAAGGGCAGGGTGCTGGAGGGGCTTGGAGCTAGTCCCCCACATTTCTGGTCTGCATTTGGATTGGCCATCTCTCAGGGAGAAACCAGTATCTTTAACATCACTGGGGCTTGTGACAAGGGCCAGACATCCCTAGAACCAGCTCAAGCCATGCCTGCACCATGAGCACCTGTGCTGGAGCAGCATCATTAACCCAGGAAAAGAGCTGTAGGACATTCAGAGGGCCATGTGGCCTTGCTGGCTGCCATAACTGGGCCACAGTGCCTGTTCGGCCTCCAGGCTTCCAGTCAGATGCAGTGAACCAAGCTATAAAGAGACCCAGACAGAGAAATCCAGGCCAAACAGCAAGCCCTGGCAGAAAGCAAGGCTGGCATGAGCCAGAGGGACTGTCCTGTTCGTCCTTGGAGCTGTTGGCATTTCAAGAAGCTGGTAAAGGAGAGCAGAGCTCAGGGATGCAGAGCAGGACCACCCCTTGCAGGTGGCAGAGAGAGCAAACCGGGCAACGGCAGCGGGAGAGGTGACATATTGGAGCAAGAGCAACCTGTGCTGGGCAGGAGAGGCAGGAGAACAGGGGCACAGCGGGTGGAGCGGACTGAACATAGCCTGCAGGAAAAGATGGAGATTTGTCATCGCAGGTGTAGCCAGAGAGGGTGGGATAGGTGCATGCCTGGCCCCGCAGGAGGCAAGCGGTAGGAGAAGATGGAGTCAGGATGGGCAATGGATCAGTGAGCTTCCTGGGGCCATTTCCCAGGGATGTGCTTTCCTATCATCCCTCCTATCTCGAGTCCACCATGATGTGCTTTCCTATCATGAGTAGGGCTGGATGAGAAAGGTCCTTCCAATGACCCAGGGCATGTCTGAAGGGTCTCTGTCCCACAAGGCAGCCATGCACCAGGTCAGGAGGTTCCCTGAGCTCTGACAGCAGCTTAGAAACTCCCTGATACAATATTTGAGCTCTTTCTGAGCTGGCAAGCCCAACCCAGCAGAATGCCAAATCTCCCTCCCCACCTGCAGATCCCAAATCCAGACACCTTCCCTGGCACCTGAGCAGAGACAGCATGTCCCCAAGTCCTGGAGTCCACCCAAGGTGGACAAAGAACCTCGGAGGTTGAGGGAAACCAGTGATGCCCCCAGGGATGTTTCCACTGGGTTCCCTGTGCAGCACCAGCCAGCTTCTTCATGCAACACGTCTCCACAGTGATGCTCTCCAGAGAGCGCCCTGAGCATCCCCCAGGATAACTCACAAGAGTCAGAGCTCAAGGCCCTCTCAGATAATCCTAAACAAAGAGATAGGAAACTGGAAAACTGGAATGGGAGTTTGCACTTAGAAGACATCCCTTGTCAGGAGGACCATAGAAGAAGTGGACGTGGAGGGAGGACACCACCCTGAAGAGAAAGCAAAGCCTACAGCTCTGCCGAGAGCCTTTTTTGGAAGGGTGCTCCTGTGCAGGGCTGGCAGAGGTAGCAGACCCAACTGTATCACAGCGAGAGGGACATGAAAAAGGACAGAGGGACAGAGGGTTCAGAGGGACAGCTCAGTCTTGGGGACATCTGACAGATCTGTGCAGTCACCTCTGCACAAAGCAAAGTGGCTGGTGGAAACAGGCACGTTTCTCCTCCGCTTTGGCCATGGCAACATACCTGGTGAACGGGACTGGGGAGTCCACACGAGACCATCCAGAGCCTCTTGTGATCACCTTGGACCTGCCATAGCTCACCAAAGACCTTGGACCTCCTGCTCTCTGTAGACCACTTCTCTGTCCCTGCTCTGGTGTCCCACAGCCATTGCCATGGTCTTGGAGATGGTGGTGTGTGTGATCTGGTCCCTTTCCACTCATGATCTCAGCCTTGTGTCATACCTTCCCATCCCCGTGCTGGTGCACGTCTGCTGCCACACAAGTGTGTGACCTTTGCTTCGGGCTCAGCCTACCCCAGCACCAGCCCCTGTCATTTGCTTTATGGGCCAAGTGTCCGACGTTTCTTCACACGTATCTGGAGGCGAGTCACCACCACCCTGTGGAGCAGGCACAGCCCAGGACAGAGAGGCACTCAGAGCGGATTAGATTTGAGATTGGGTTAATTGTGCCTTTCCATCATTTGTTTGGCTTGGGATAGGTCCAAAACATATGAATGAAATCCCCCCATGCACGCTACGCTGCTGACAAGCGGATATTGCATCTGGTTTGAATATGGCAAGTGGCTGCAGAGGCAAAGACAGTGCGGAGCTGCTTGAAATACAACACACGCCTCCTCACGCTCCTGGCGCCCCTGGACCATGTGCCCTGCAGTTACGTTATGCTGGAGGACCCCACCCTGCATCCCCAAACTTTTGTCACCACCTCCACACACCGTCATCTCAGGCCATTGCCACCGTGACCCGTGCCACTGTCACTGCCGAGCGGTTCACCAAAAGGCAGGAGCAGGAGATGGAGTAGAAGGACGACAACCCCTTGGACCAGCACAGGGTGATGTCCATGGGCTGGGCTGTGATGGCCAGGATGGCTGTGGATGACACAGATGAAATGGTGACGCTCCCTGGCATTGGGAGAGGGTGGGAGGGCAGATGCAAAGGGAAAAGAAAGTAGGGTGGATGCCAAAGGTTTATTTCTGTAACCCTCCCCAGAGCCCCCCGCCAGCCCGTGAGCAGCAGTGTGCGATCACTGTGGGGGCTGCAGCGTGCAGGACATGAACGGACTGGGGCTGAGTGTCCCCAGGGTGCTGAGGCTGGCTCCGGGACAGGTGGAGCCTATTCCAGGAGAATTTCAGCAGAGGAAAGTAACCTTTGGTCTAATGTCGTTGGCTGTGGGGCACAAGGAGCTGTGGGCAGCGGCACCAGCAGCACTGGAGAGCACAGGATGCCCTTATCCCCCTGTATTCACACCCTGACCGGCAGCTGGCACAGCCTGGGGACTCTGCAGGGGCTCCAGTGAAGCAAGAGACCCACCAAGGCTTTGTAACGTTGCGTGAAGACGTGGGAGCCTGCAAGAGCTGGATCGTGGTGCCACGCTGGAGGCACAGGGAAGGATGCTTGGTGAAGGCTCACCCTGGCAGAGGGAAGCACATGCTAGAGAAGATACAGGCTGGGAAAACACTTTTTCGAGGGTGACCATACCCAGGAAATAAAATGGGGGTCTGGTGTTATGTTGAGGCACCACCTCGGGGTTTGGCAAAATAGCTTTTGCTCACAGATGACCCAAAAAGTTCATGAAAGCAAGCCCAAACCCCAGCCCCCTCCCTGCAATGCTTCCATTCCTTGATTTTCAGGAGAAAGATGGGAAAACATCAGCCTATGTTAAGGTGTTCCCCATACATTCCCATTTTAGTCTATCTCGCAGGGAAACGTGTCCTCAAGGTGCAGTGGTCACTTTGTTGGTCCCTGCAGCAGCACCGTGCCCCGAGGACAAGGGTGGAAGCAGGGTCCAGCCATGGAGATGGTGGATGTGCACTGGTTTCCCTCCTGGGCATTGCCGCTGGCACATGTGCCCCGGTCCCCAGAGCGTAGCTGCCTCCTCTCACCTCCTCTCACCATGAGCACCTGCAGAAGTGGGAGATGGGGAAGCCAGGAGGAGCTTTCCACCCCGCTGGCATGTGGTCCCCAGACACTGCCGGGAGGGCAAAGGGATTCCCCTGCTGCCACCAGCACCCAGTCGCAGGCTTGCTCCAGCTCCCACTGTGGCACAGAGAAGTGACAATGTCCACGCCGGGACAGTCACGTAGGACCCTTCCTCTGTCCTTGCAGGACAGCTGAGCCCTGATGCACACAGGTGTTGAGCACCCTCGGTCCCTGGCGGCCCTCAGGGCTGTCACGATCACTCGGCGCCTCCCAGGATCTGGCCTTTTTTCCCCTGTTCTTTTATGAAGATGTTATTTTACGGCTTGTTAATTTGTACTTTTCCGAGCTTTTAACAGGGAGCAGGGGCCAAGTCCCCAGGCAGCCCATTGGCCGTGAGAAATCCCATTTGGGATCATATAAATTATTGCAGATATTACTAATATTGCGTCTATTGTATAAATACTGACTAAATGTTTGAAAAACACAAATAAATACGAGCTGAGCTGATGGCTGGAGCAGCTGCCTATGAGCCATTCTGGGCCCCCAGGGGAAAGAATCCACATTTTAAACTAATGTGTAAATATGTAACCTGCCTCCATCCCCTGCCAGATCAGCGTGAGCAGTCCTTGGAAGCGGCCCAGTCCCTCAGCTGCATGGCTATGATTTAACAACAGCTATAAATACATCTCATCCACCGGGCAACTGCACAAACAAGGGCTCACCTGGCAGTAAGGGGTCACCAAAGAGTCTCCCACCTGAGACCCCTCTGCGTGGAGGGGTGCACGGTGATGGGAGATGCTCCGGGCTGCCCAGTCCTTAAAGCCTCCCTTGGGTCCTGGACCTCATCAGCCCAGCTTAGCAGACCTCAGCTTTGCATGCCACAGCCAGGTATGAGCTAATGGACCACCATCAGCTGATGGGCCACCAGGATCAAGGAGGACACTGCCTCCAAGTCAAGTGAGCTTCCCTTGTTGGGGCAAGTGCCTCCCCTCACTTCCAAGCTCTTTCCCCTGTTCCTCATTGTTGCCAGAAAGTCACAGAGTCCTCCAAAGTCCTGGTCCCTCAGAGGGCAGAAGGACCAACCAAGGACCGTATCACTGCATCCCACTGCATCCCACTGCATCCCACTGCCTCCCAGCCTGAGATGCTGGGAGTTTCCAGACCCTCCTTGCAGGTCCCCAGTTCCACCCCCATCACCCAGGAATGGTTCTGAGTGGAATGAAGAACCCCATTAACCCCTTCCTCACCCAAATCAGGGATACTGCAAATTGTCCTCTTGGCACAGCACATGCAGTGGTGAACCACAGAGGAGACAACTCGCATCCCTGGGATTTGCTTTTGATGGCCATGGGATGATGCTGGTCTATACTCAGACCTTTTTTTAGACCTTCCTAATGTTTTCACTTTAATTTAACCCACGGTCAGTACTCAGTTAGCTACCAACACCTCTGGGTTTGCCCAGAGCTGCAGAGCTTCTGCAGAGGATGAGAGCTGCTGGGGTGGCTACCAGCACTGGCGTGGGGCAGATTCGCTCCTCAGCTGTTGGATGGCAGCACGGCAAAGGTGGTGCCAGGCTGTGCAATGGGTCCTATCACCCGGGACTGCAGAGGGAGGTGCCCCAGCACCCTGCCAGCAGGCGGGTAGTGCAGGCAGGGAGCGAGAGGAGCTGGGCCAGGAAGATGTGAGTCAGGGCAATAAGGTCATTGCAGTGGGAGCCGCTCAAGACACTTCTGGGCGGATGCCTGTCCCCTGGGGCAAAACATAGGATTTAATGCCGTTTCTCTTGAGAAAGGTGAAGATCACGGTATGGGTTCCCATTTCCAAAGCTGCAGGCATTTTTTTCAGGCGTGGGGTGCCAGCTCTGATCTTGGCTGCAGATGACAAAGACTGAACCCACATGATCTCCACAGGACCAAACGCTGCAGGGAAACTTTCCCCAACTTCTCCCACCTCCTACTCCCTCTCTGAGACAGCCAGAGAGATGTTTCCCACTGATTTTCTCAGCTACTCCCAAATCCTGGGGATCAGCCCAGTGCAGCACCCGCTTGTGAGCTTGGACCCTCCCAGGGACCACCATGGCCACAGACTCCTCCAAAACCCAGTGTGGCTCCTCCAAGCCCCCACAGTTGCTGCAGGTGTCTAAGTGCCCAGGCTCAGCCTAACAGGAGCAAATTCCCCTCCCAAAACTACCCTTTTGGCTCTTACATGTCACATCTCCAAGCCCTTATATAGGTCCAGGCATGGGTCCTTGGCCAAATGCATCAAATGGAGCCAAGCAGGGGAAGGACCAGGGGAAGGACAGTGTAGGATCGGGTTGTGCATCAGGGCTCAGCTCTTCCCCTGTAACCACAGATTAAAATAATAAACTCAGAGAGATGCAGTGTTTGGCAGGGCCTATGAAGAACCGAAGTTTGACTGGCCCTCAGCTCACAGGCACACCCAAATAAATAGCATTGTTTATAAGGACTGAAAATTAAAAATTAAGGGCTGTGATTTTCCAGGCTCCCCAAGGACCCCTGACATTGAACTCCCATAAAAGCTAACGGCATGAAATCCCATCCCTACATTTCTCTGGAGTGATAAAAAGAGCTGTTCATTGTGCAATCAATTGCATAAATTCATAATAATTTATACTAAAGAAATCCTAAGTAATTTCACTGCCATGGAGAGTTTCAGTTAGCAATAAATCTAGTAAATAAAGTACCTACCATTTGAGCAGGAGAAATGACTGTTAGATTCAGCAAATTAGCTAACACAATGCAAAATAATTTTGCTTCTTATTATCTGCTGGGAATTGCAAGCCGCCAGTTTAAATTCATTTACTCTAGTTTGAATTTTAAGTCATTTTTACCTTCAGATGAAAAGCAAAACTTCTGTGGCTGACTGAAAAACATTTGAGGAGAATGTGGGGTTTCGCATGGTTTTTGACAAAATCATGAGCTGTCAATCAAACTGCATGGACCACTGCTTCTTGTAACAGCTTCAGCGTTCTCCAGAGAATAACATAACCAGGAGAGATTTGATGCAGAGCCTTTGGCCTTCCCTAGACATCTCTGCTGAGTTTCTGCTTATTTGCATGCACCTGCAGGTACCGGGATCTCCTACCATCACTCATCACTTGCAGAGAATTGTTCAGTTTGATACCAGGCACCTTCCTCAGCCCTTTTTCGCAGTCTGCTGAGCATGAGGTGGATGGTGCACAGGACTGGATATGCCACATGAAATGCTGCTGCTGGAGACATGCCATGGAGTCAGCTGGTCCCATCCAAACACACAAACACTCACATGCAAGACCCACGTCCAGACCTGCCGTGCCCATACTGCAGGTGTGCAACGGGAGGTCACCAAGGCCACACGTGCCACCCTGACACTCACAAGCAGCTGGGAGGGACACTCCTCCTCGCCCCATCATCAGGGATCACCCATGCTGAACAAGCATGTGAAATGCACCCAGGGTGTCAAATGTCCTGGTTGGGCTCTACATCCCTCTCTGAACACCTTGGTCCTCTTTCCACCACATATCCATAGCTGGGCATCACACCGCGGGCTCCATTTGGTAGGTGGACCCTGTAACCACGCACACAGCTACTTCATGTCCTGATGAACAGAAGATCAACAGTGTCATCCACACACAGATATAACCCTTGTTATACCAGCACTGTAGCTTTCAAAGTTGGTTCAAGAATTAAGCATTGACCCCATTACAATTTAGTAGGAATCACATCCCATCCTCCTTTATGTTCCCCTGAAACCTTGCCCCAGCTTCAGGTTGTAACTTACGTGTACATCCAAGATCAAACCAGCTGTACCATCAGAAGTCACTGCAGATAAGATCCCCAAGAAAAGGTCCATCAGGAAAGAGAAGCAGGAGGCTGCAGCTCACGACACCAGTCATGCACACAGCCTAGCTATCCCAAATTAGTGATCTCTTTTTAAAGAGACCGCACAGTAAAGGGAAAAATAAAGTGAAAAACTCTTGAAACTATTCTTCTCATTTGAGTCATTTTTGGGTCTTCCCCACAGGTCACATCCCACCATGCCATACACCCACTCCACACACTGAGCAGACCCCAAGCAGGGTTTCCAGGATTTACAGACCTGGAAGATGCCAGCCAACCTCCAGAGTCATACCAGTGATGACCGGGAAGAGTGAAGAGCAAAGTCCACTCCATCCCACACCACAGCAGTTGGCTCACCATCAACTGAAGGTCCAGAGAGTTTTACACGCCCGTTGCCTTCCTGTGGCTGGGCATGAGCTGGCTGCAAGCACCATGGGCAACTGAGGTCCAGAAGGTCTGAGACAGCAACAGCTCACGCTGGCCACCCAGTCACTGGGCCACTAAGTCTGCCCCACAGGTCCACGCTCGTGGCTGGTGGCCACGTCCCATTACACGTGGCTGTGTCCCCCTCTAGTGGCGTGTCCCAGCCAGCACGCTCCTGGCCACTACGGTGAGCCAGATGCACTCACCCTTGGCATGGTCACCATGAATTCATGCCTCCGTGATTCCTTGTTGGTCCTGTGCTGGGCGGCACCATGGTCAGACCTGTGATGCACAAAGTGGACCTCCAAGAAAAAGTGCTGCTGGCCTGTACTGAGCGCTAGCCTCCATCGGCCATGGCAGGGCGAGATTTTCCTGTAGGGAAGGGCTGGTCCATCAAGGCCAGCAGGGCATTCCCAGTCCCCCAAAGCTCTCCAGCAGCTGGACTAGGAAGGGCTGGAGGATGGCTTGGCCAAGCAGGACAATGTTACATCCAGTCACTGGTACCAGAGTTTGGAATGGCTCTCCTGCCTTGTATGAAGGGGTTTTTTTGAGAGGGCTGGGAGGATTGAGTGGAATTCACTTCTGGCAGCTGCTGCCTGCAGATGAAGAGATGAGTTACGGCTATCCAGGCTGCAAAGCTAGCAAGATGCCTCCTCATCACAGCTAGGACGTAGCACTCTGCATCACTCTTAACTTGGACTTCCTCAACGGTTCTGGTTTCATGTTCGCCCCATCCATAGTGTCACCACAGGACAGGACTGAAACTTGTTTCCTTGCTGCATTTATGGCTGAAGAGTGTGTTTAGTCCTGAAAAACACAGCAGGTCAGGCTTCCTGCTAGCTGTGTGCGCGCCATGGGACGTAGCTGTTCTTGCTTTCCTAAACACTTAGTGTTTGTTTTGCTGGCTGATTCTCTTAAGCAACCGTAATTGTTTCACAGCTTTGTGTTTCCATATATCCTGGTAGAGTAAGCAAAGCAAACTGTCCTGGTTTGCTCAAGAGAGCAGAACCGTGTTGACTCGACATGGCGTTTCCTTTGGTGGGAGGACAGACCCACTCCTGATTTTGAAACAGTGCTGAAGCAGGTGACCACAAGAGCTCTAAGAGACGACGGGACACCCTGGGAACCTGCTGAGCACCCTGGGATTGGGCCAGATGCTTAAAAACACAGCTCACCAAAGTGTGTTTCAATTTCTTCCTAAACCGAGGTCCCCAAACTGGGCGCCCTTGTACAGTTAGCATCAGATTGTCCACAGAAAAGGATGCTGTGAGTGCTGCAGGCTCTGCTCACATTCACTGTGAGGCTCTTGCCATCATCTCCTTCACCACTGGAGAGGAACTGTTTGGAAATCAGAGCTCTAAATACTTCCCAATTTTCTTGAAAACTAGGAATTTCCCCAAATGACAGAAATCAGCAATCTGAAAAAAAAAAAAAAAATGAAGAAACAACAAAAAAATGCACTTTGGGAAGGAAAAAAATTAAAACTAAAACTTTTGAGTATTTTTCTACTCATTTCAGCAGGCCTGGGTCCATGCACAGTGGTCACTCTGTACCACTCATCTCAGCTTGGTAGAAAGCCAGAGAGATGGTTAAACATCTTCCCTTTGGCTTTCCCTCGATGCCAGACTTACACCAAGGTATTTCCTGAATCACACAACGTTTTTGGGCTGTATGAAGCCTGTCACTTTGTCCAGTGTCTCTAGGATGGAGGATGACCCATACATCAATGTCAGCGTTTACAACTGGGAGTCCTTTAAGACCCTTGAGTCACCCACGACTGCACTTATGAATTCTGGCATCTGTGACAGCAGCTCTGTGGGCCTGGGTAGCCTGACTTTCTGCTGTAATTTCCCCTTCAGAGACACCCACGGAAAATGCTTCAAATCAGCAAGCGGGTCACAAATTTCATTTTTGAGTCCTCCTCACATGGGCTGCCAGAGATGAAGTCATCTCACCCACCCACCCAAAAAAAAAAGCCCAGTCTTGAGAACTTACATGGGCTTCTCTACAGCTTCACCAAGCACTGCCACAGGTTCTGCAAGAATGACCCACTGGGGAGAGATGGGTTGAACGCCCACTGGGGAGGCCAGCATTTCTCTATAGATTAAGAAGGGACACTGGCTGATGATCTTGCAGCTGACACCCATTTTTCAGGTGGTTACACTTAAGGAAGATGTGTTGAACCCTTTGTGGTGGACTGCCATGCATGAGCTACCCATAGTGTGCGGGGTATCTGGCCTTTGTGGGATGGTGCATCCTGCAAATCACAAGGACCTGCCTGAGGACCTCAAAGGGGTCCAGCAGGCAGTGATGCCCTCCAGGCTCTCAGGTGTTTCAGGGAACACTGTGGTGTTACACATCTCAGCATGGCATCCCCACCTGAAACCTCAGCAGCCCCAGGACATCCCTTCCCCCAATGCGTTCTGCTATTTGTCCCTCCTCAGGGGAGGAATAGGAGCCCATGGGAGGAAGGAACCCACCGGGGTCCAAGTCAGAGGACACTGAAGAACCTTTTGGGAGGAGGAACATGGCCAACCTCTCAAGCTTCAATCTCCAGGTTGGTTACTGCCTTGACCTAGGACATTTACCTTCATGCTGAGCATCTGCCTCAGAAAATATCTGTGTTAGGAAGTTCCTATACCCCTAACACCTCTCTTCCCTGAGGCACTGCTTACCCAGACACCCAGGGGTGATGGGAAGCACCACGTCCTCCATCTCCACTGCTGGGTTTCTGTGCGGTGCCTTTCCATCCTCCTCATCAGCTGTCACTCCAGAGCACCTCTGAGAGTGCATCCCCAGAGCATCGTTCTTCTGTGTCTGCCTCGCTGATGCCACCCCAGCGGGGCTCCTGCATCTCTGCACTCCGTGGCCCACCCTGTGGCTGGATACTCTTGTGATCCTGGCAGCCCACCGTGCTCTTCATGTGTCCAGGCCACAAACACCAAGGGCTACCCCACTTTGATGGGAGAGCATATTGGGGCTAGAAGCCCTAGAAAGACTGCTCAGCTCCTCCTCACCCCAGAAGCCATCCTTCACTGGTTTTTGCCCAGAAACCGCTCAGGGGTTACTGTGGAGGTGCAGCTCCCCTTATCAAGGAGATGAGATGTTGCTCCACTATCCATCCCAACCTGGTAACTGAGTACGAGACACACACATACATGGACAATGCAATCTGTCATTTCAATCTCCTCTCCACTTGCTTTTTCGGCTTCTCCAAGGTGTGCTGGCTCCTTCCACCTGCTTGGAAGGAGCTTGTCCCCCACACATGTGGAGCATCTCCTCTCCTTCCTCCAGCCACTTCATTCTTTCCCCCTAACCTGAGTGAGACTGGGAACATGTGCCTTTCTGATCCCGTCTCCTCCCCAAATTTCCTGTGTCTGAGCCCCTCTGCATTTCCCCCATTTCCCTGTCTCTGCGGTATTTATGACCCATCTCTTTGTTCTGCTCTGGGGAAATCCCAGTGCTGCAGACTCTGCTGGTGGGGGTCCCCAGGCTGCAGCCACCATGGTGACCCCAGGAGCTTTTCCAGGAACAGGGGACGGGTGATGGACACCACACCGCCAATGCAGGACTGACTTCCCATCCTCTAACCCGTGCAACATTTTCCTCACTTCAAGCTGAATTCACAGATAAATATTTAAATATCTATATATGATACATATGCATATTCATAGGTCAAACAGACACAGGCACCCACGGATGCTGCTCACCTCAACAGTCCCATTCTTGGTGAGTTCCTAAGAGGTTTTCTGGCGTACATCTGCCCCATGACTCAGGAACCCTTCTAAATTAAATACGCGAAACGATGCATGTCTAACTGATTGACTGTCTCCTATGTATCTCTTGGATCTGCACTTTTGAACCTCTGATCCACAAATCCCTACTTATGCGGGGTCCACAGAAAGTAACTCATCAACCTGGAGCCTGTTATCAGTACAGTTAAGTTGCTTTAGAAGGGGCTGCATTGCCACAGGAAAATTTTCCTGACTCAGCAAACCGGAGCAGGTTGAAAACCACCGACCAGAGGTTTTGAGATTCTGGGGAATGTCTAAGATGATTCAGAGGCTCTGCACTTCTACAGCTGAAATGTTAATAAGAAACTATTGACTTTAGTTGGGATGAACACTGCTATATTGACGTGAGAAGGAAGTACTGACCGAGAAAAAAAAAAAATGAAGTCAATATTTGCCAGGTGGGATAATAAATCCTGATTTATGATCAATGCAAAATGCAGTGGTTGCGTTGCTATATACAGTCCATCGGGTAAACCGAGCCACTGCGTTTCCTTTATTTCAATTAGCTGCAAGTAATTTGCTGAGATATTCAGGGTAATGTGTAACCGAGATGTTCTGAGGGCTGTTCCCAGCCTACGGCTAAATAACCTGACACCTCTAAGTGATGTGGAACATTTTTAGCCTTTGCTGGAGGCAAAACCAAAAGCTAGACAGTGCGACCCTAATTCTTCCCCAGATTGCTGGGATGGTTTCTGCCTGGTCCCTGCCCCACAGCCGCGCAGCCTGGGTGGGAGTCGGGGGGAAGGAGGCTGCCCAAACACCCCTGGGAGGCTGGGCGCAAGGGGGGTCCCGTGCTACAGCTCCCCCCAGCCTTCACAGCCAACCCAGGCACAAGGCAGCCCATGTCAGTGGGGAAAATTCATCCCGTTGTCTCTGACCACACAGTGACTTTTGGCAGATGGGAGAGCAGCCTCCTCCATGTGCGTTAGGAAGCCTTTTTGTCCCGTCTTCTGTACACCTCCGTAGAGCCATAAAACTGCCTTTCCTCCCTGCCACAGACGTTTCAAGCTTCACTGGTTAGGTTTGCATTGTATGTAGCTAGCTATTAAAGCCAAGCATTTACGGTCCTTCCAGTTTTGCAGGATAATTTCAGAAGCAAGAGCCCCAAAGAAGTCCTTTGCTGTAGTTGAATAACCTGATTTGTACAAATATTTTAGCAAAAATCTGGACTATTTTGATTTCTACATGGCTTCCCTCCCTTCCTAAGAATAATTGCACCAAATCCTCCAAGACACAGGATAAATACAGAGGTTTCATTCTATTATTACCACGTATAGATTTTTCACTCCTGCGTCACTAGGTCCCTCGCTCGCCTTTGTCTCCGAAAGGTTTTGTTTCCATCATTTTACCACCATATTTATGTAGAAATGCACTGGACAGCTGAGCGGATTTTACTGTCTCCTACATTTCCTGTTCTGTTGTTTAATTAGCTATTTCTGAAAAGAACATTACTTAAAATAAGATGTTTCCCACTGCAAGAGCAAATTAAGTTGAAGAGCTTCAGAAAGCCCAACGCTGCAGCACAAGCTTCATTCCTGATGTGTTTCAGGAGAAACAAGGATTTGGATAGGGAATCAGATTCAATTACCGATTGCATTTTGGCAAAGCAGCAGATGCAGGTTGTTCTGAGTGCGGGAACCTGTCCCTTGGTTATCTCCCAAAGCCCAGCCCTGCACCTTGCTCCCAACCAGGAGACAACGCCCTATCCATGCACCTCCACCAGACATCAGCATGAAGACGTTGCAAAGCCACAGTGAACACTTTTCTCCACGCGCACCTGAGACGCCCCATGAAGCAAAGGACCAGCTCTCCAGAAGATGCTGCTCATGTCCCAGGTTCCCATTTCCTCCGCTTTCTGCCTGCAGGTTGTACATTAAGCCAAGAGAAGAAATGGTTCAGCACAAACATTGGGACCTCCTGGAGATGGGTGTGGAGGGGAAATGCTGTCCGCATGTAAAACACTCCGGGAAGGGGGAGGCATGGTGATGTCCTCCTAACATAGCTGTGCTCTGCCGTAAGGCCAGTGTCTTGTCATTTGTCTGAGAGCCACAGACAGAAGAAATTCTGTTCCTTACTGATACTCCATATGGCCTTCAAAGAGCTTTGCCAAGGCAGCTCCGCAGCCTCTTTGCTGAAATCTATGCATGGGGCAGGCAGACACCTTGGGTGAGACGTGACAGAGGACTTTCGCCCTGGACTCCTCCGCCAGCACAAACAAACTCACTTGTCTCTGTCTGCCCTCATCCCAGGAAGAAGCTTGGAGGCTCTTTCCAGGCTCTCATGTGCAATTTTTCTTGCTGCCTGAGATTTAGAGGATTTGCTCCAGCAGCATTTTTTTCGCCATCAGTAGACCCAATATCGCAATGGGCATCTCTCTTTTCCTTGATTTTCTCAGCATGGATACCACCCCCTGATGCAGGAATAAGTCTTATCTGCAGAAGACAATGCGAAGGCTCCACCACAAGTCACGGATGCTCAGAGGTGTCCATCCCTGCCCAGTCCTCTCCTGGCCATCACCAGCCTGGAAGACCCTTTGCAATCGTGGTGGCCACCATCCCTCTTCCCACCCTGCCCAGCTGAGCGGGGCTCCCACCAGCTCCCACGGTGGGGGATGAAGTCTCGGTGGTCCCGAATGCCTGGAGGTATAACAAGCACTGAAGAGGAGTCGATGGGATGTTATGTATCTGACCAGGCTGCAATCTCGTTTTCTCCCTGGGCAGGATGAGTAGGGCAAAGGCTGCAGTTGCTGTCCCTCCGACGCCGGCTCGCTGCACGTGCACTGCTGTTCATGACCGCTCGTCCAGCACCTGGATCTAGATTTGTTTCAGCAGCGTTATGGTCTGGTTTGGATGGCACCCGGGTGAGTGGTGAAGTCAGTTGTGATATTTTAAACCCCAGAGCCTGGAATCGAGATACAATCTCCTTTGAAGCCAGCAGACAGCTCATTCACAGCCCTGTGAAAAAGGATATATTTGGCTGGTGGAAAGCTTGGCTCTTTCTGCAATGGCATGGTTTGACAGCATGCAGGGATGCTCTTAATTTCCCGCATGGACAGCACCCACAAATTCACCATAGACACTCACTTTTCCCAGGGAAACTTCCAGGGTGTGTTCAGAGGCAGCATCCAAAAGCAAAGAACCACTCCCGAACCACTCCACTTTTTTTTTTTTCAATGCCATATTTGACAATAAACTCAGAGGAGTGAATTTTTCCAGCCTTGGCGCTGGATTTCAGGTGATGGCATGGCAGATTTGTTAGGACTGAATGCCTGTGCCTGTGGTTTCCGAAGACACACAAATAAATGCACATCCCCAAGCACGCATGCTGAAGTGCTCTGCAACCCACACGGAGCTAAAGGCTTCCTGTTGCAGCTGAAAAAGGACCGCCTTGATTTTCTGCTGACCATCGCGTTGTGCGTAGCCGACCAGGTGAGCACGGGTTACGGCAACCGCTCGCGTTCTGTTTATAATGCACTGGACACAGTTCTTTTGTCAGAGCAATTTTCATCTCTGCAAAGCTGCTTCTGTTTGTGAACTGCACTCCTATACAGCACCTTCTCTGAGCAGCCATCAGCGCCGCTCTGAAATGTTTGGATAGTTTGAAATAAATTTCATCAGAAAAACCACAGGTTTCTATAAAGGAGTACAATTGTCCTGTGTTTTCTGGTATGGAGGCTCTCAGAACAGCTTCTCCTTTCTCCAGGACAGGATTAATACATGTACTGTTGCTAAGTGTCCGATATTTATGTGCCATTAAGTTCAAAACAGAATTTATTTCTATTCAGCGTCAACCCCCACAGCCTCAGATTCACCCATGAGTTTTGCCTCCCTTTTTCTCGCAGCTCTTCTCTCCATCACATGGCTGAGAACACCCTCTGGATTGCAGAGTGCCCCACTTTCAGTCCCGTTTGGTAAGACCCAGGGGCATCAGAAAGTCAAAGAGAACCTGTAAAATATCTCCTGCAACCTCTGTGACTAATAGCACTGGTCAGATCCAGAAACTGAGCAAGGGTGCTACCTGCCTGCACTCCCTCTTCAGTGTAGTTGTATTTATTTCACTTAAATCCAGAGTCTGGCCGCCGCTTTGCACAGACCTTTGCAAGCTCTGTGCTTTCACATTGGTCTGAGTTGGAAACCCCTCTCCTGCTCCCACCACTGGGACTTTTCTTCACCTGGCGATGGTAATTTCTCTGCAGCCTTTGAATAGAGAAGCACCTGGGCAAGCCTATGAAACACTCCTCAGGTGCATTTTATTCCTCTATTTATTATCTGCCGAAATATTTACACATCAAAGGGAGCCCTCTTTTCTAGTGGGGTTTTGATGTTCATTAAAGCAACACAGGGGCAGCAATGAAGAGTGATGCCCTGCAGTGCTGGGGTTGTCAGCCGGCGCTGAGCTCCAGGCCACACCGAGGGTGACAACTGCACTTCGTCCCTGGCTGCTGCCCTGAGAGGGTGGCAAAGGAGCAGCCCCGCTGTGCAGGATGCTCTGCACTGATGCACAAGGCCAGGAGACTCGGTATCTCCTTAAATGCCCTCCTGGATCTGGACCTTCCTCTCTTCTGAATCAGCCGTGCTTTGAAGTCCTTACTGCAATCTGGCATCTCCTTGCATAAGGGGGCCAGCGCGCAGAAAGCGCCCAGTCGGCAGGGAACAACGGAGCAGTGTTTCATGGGCATCTTTGAAAAGGCCAAGGGACCCCCCTCTCCTGGTGAGTGCCCATTTCCATATTCCGTCTGTTCACACTCATCGTCTCCTCCACCGCAGAGGCTGTAAAATAAACACCCCTCCTGCCCTGCCGCACTGTTATCATCCCCGCAGACAGCTCCGGCAGCGCTTCCCTCCTGGGTGACTCACTCCAGATGTGTCTGCATCTGCCCTCCCTCTGCCATGGGGCTCCCACCCACCATCCCACAGACACCCTGGCCCCAATGCATCCCGTGGACGTGATCATGGAATCCCAGGATGGTTTGGGTTGGAAGGGACCTTAAAGCCCATCCAGTGCCACCCCCTGCCATGGGCAGGGACACCTCCCACTAGCCCAGGTTGCCCAAAGCCTCATCCAGCCTGGCCTTGAACCCCTCCAGGGATGGGGCATCCACAGCTGCTCTGGGCACCCTGGGCCACTGCCTCACCCCCCGCACAGGAAAACATTTCTTCCTCACATCTCATCTCCATCTCCCCTCTTGCAGCTTCAAACCGTTCCCCCTCGTCCTGTCCCTGCACCCCCTGATCCAGAGCCCCCCCATCTCTGCCAGCAGGATGCGGAGCGGAGTGACCAAGGTATCTGCTTTCCCAAACACCTCCTCGACTCACCCAACCTGCCCCTCACACAGGGCAGTGAAACAAGTCCGGAGCCAGGTACTGGGAGGGGACATCGTGGGTCAGGGGAGCATCTCACATCACCCAGAGCACATGGTGACTGTACAAAGGGCCCTGGGAAATCAAACCACGGCATCTCACAGAAGTGTTCCAGCTCATGTCGGGCACCCGCCACACCATCCTGCCATCACAGCTCCCTCGGCAAGAGCCGCAGGATCCCCGAGTGTGCTGGCAGCACTGCCAGCCCCGGCACCAGGAGCATCTCGCTCAGGATGCTCGTCAGGCTGCAGATGTCACACCAGCCAGGGACCTGTGCAGAAATCTGGGTCCATGACTGCTTTTCTGGTGTTTCTCCTTGGGGGGAAATAGTGCATCTGAGGCCCAAAAATATGATATTCCCATGGACCCACGTGGCTCTGGCCAGCCAGCCGTGGCCCTCTAACCTCTCGTTCCCCTTAGCCTCTCAATTAGCTCTTGCCTTCCTGACGACTTCACTCAACACCCTGAGCGATTAGAAGCCAGAGGAAGGCCACGGCTTTGTCTCAAGCGATGAGCCAGATTAATCAGCTCCAGTTGCACTGAATTAAGCAGTCGGGGCTCACAGCAACAACCTTCGATTCACCGGCAAAGCAGCCAGCATCCCGCTTTCAACCAGGATAATCAGCAAGGATGTGAAAGCCAGATGAATGACTAGGTGAGGGTGGGCTGCCGCCTGTCAGGAGCTGGAATATAAGTCAAAGCACTTTGAAATTAAATCCTCGCTTTGACAGGGAACTAATGCAGAGATTTTAAAGTAGGTGTAATACACTTAGACAGGCATGTGTGCAGCCCAGTGCAAGCTGCCGTGCTTTGAATAAGTGTGTCCCGGCTACACTGAGAGCAGGAAAATGGAGCTGAAAAGACAAAGAGAATTTTGAATAGCTCCAAACCAGCTTGGCAAGATTTTAGAGATGGTAGCAAGAGGTTTTAGTAATGGACCTAACTAATAACGTTGTCAGGAGGAGATTTGGTGCACAGTTGTTGGCTGCCTGGGATCTTGGTTTTCACACCAAGCAGCCATCTCATGTTGCTCCTGGCTTTAAATTAAGTCGTTTGTGCCCACGTGGACCACTACTGGGGATAGGGTGGATGGGGGAGGAGATAGACAGATAGATACACAGACAGACGGACAGACAGACTGACAGTCCCCACTGCATCTCTTGGCCTCCAGGGCAGGGAACCCACGCTGCCAGAAGCTCCTGGGATTCCCAAAAGCTGACCTTTCTAGACAACTTCACAGGTGCATTTCAGGCTCTGTACTTGCTCAAGCGTCACCCTCCACATGCACAGCCTGGAGCCCATCACCAGAGCGCCGCGGCTGGATGCTGTCCATGGGGGCAGCCCTGCAGTGACACCAAGAAGGTTTGCAGCCTCGTCCCTCCGGCCACTATTAGGAATTCCTGATAGAAATCCCCCAGACCCCTCTCCTTGTTTGTGAATTTTCCAAGGCTAAAATTTGACATTTGAGGTGAATCCTCAGAAACTGGGATTCAGGAAATCCCTCCTGATGGAACGGGTGGGGGTGAATGGGACTGGCAATCTGGGCTGCTCCCAAAAATCCAGACACCCCAGGCAGCGCCGTGCTCCATCCCGCGGCTCTGCTTTCTCCCAGCCATGGGGAAATCACCCGAAAAACACCAAATGCGAGAGAAAAACCCCCCTCCTCCCCAATTCGAGATGCCCCCATCTCTCCCTGCACCTCCAGCGAGAAG
>NW_010112307.1:0-213 GCF_000699245.1 Pterocles gutturalis
CTTTGACGACGACGGTGAGCTCAGCACCGGGGTCCAGGGGGGTTCCCTTCAGGTCCCACTCGAAGCCCTGGGGGGGGAGGAGAGAGGAGCCGGGGTCAGCGCCCAGTGATGCTCCCGCCAGCATCCCTCGGCTCCGGCACCGCCAGGGGCTCGGAGGGGGAGAACCGACACCCCCAACCCACCGACAGCACGGCACCGGTAACATTTCCCAGC
>NW_010112307.1:245-514 GCF_000699245.1 Pterocles gutturalis
GGCTTTCCTCCCAGCATGGATTAAAAACAAAGGAGGAAGCGATGGGAGCTGGCACACGGCGTTTCTGCACCAAACCCGTGTTGGTTTGCTCACCAAAACCCTTTTTTTTTTTTTTCATTTTGACCCAAGAAAGCACAGGTCAGGGTTAGAAGGAAGGTGCTGGAAAAAAATCTCCTCCCCTGGGCCGGGCTGATGAGGAAAACACACTTGTTTTCCCCTCGAGCTGCAATATTTTTAAACAGTTCCTTTTAATGTGCGTGCTCGGCCCC
>NW_010112307.1:601-1100 GCF_000699245.1 Pterocles gutturalis
AGTCCCCAAACCCTCTGGGGGTGACATCCCCAGGGCACCCTGCAAGCCCCCTGCATTTGGGGACGTTGCTGGGCTTGCAGCCGCATCCCGGAGCATCCTCCGCATCCCGGAGCATCCTGGAGCATCCTCCGCGCCCGGACCCACTCACCTCGTTCCATACGGGGTTGACGTTGTTCTTGATGACTTTACTCCTCTTCTTCACCCCTGCAGGGAGCAAGGCACACGCCCGGTTTGCCTGTTAAACCGCGGGGAAAGACCCCAAAATTCAGGTGTCCCCCCCATCATGCACAGGTGGGGCTCTGCAGCTCCCAGGGGCAGGATCAGGCCCCTCTCCTTGCACACCGGGGGGGGCGGGGGTGGGCACGGATGGGTTGCAGGGCCCCCCTGCCAGCCCTGCATGAGCCTTGCTGGCAAACCCCGGGAGGGTCATTTCCGTGCCTCAGTTTCCCCATGAGCAGAGAAGAGGCTCCCAAGGAGCCTTGGGTGGGTTTTGGTGCTG
>NW_010112308.1:0-28355 GCF_000699245.1 Pterocles gutturalis
AATATATAATATATATAAATACTTTTAAAGTCAGCAGTATTTTAATTTCTTAAATGGACATTACTTCTATCTTAGACATCTCTTCTTTCTCAGCTACCAAGATTATAATTTTAGTTTTATGGAAGGTTTAGACAGTGACAGCATTCTCCCCCCTTCTTCCATACTCCAGTCTCTCTTCCTCCTCCAATATTAGTTGCTCAATACTTTCTTTTCAGGCACAATAATTAATTATATTGAAAATTGTCCAGTCACTGACCTGTCACCACAAGAAGTGAACTTTGCAAAATGTCAGCACCACCACATTCTCTCAGAAGTCATGGGAAAAAAAGAATTAGGTCAAAGGAAGGATAATTTCCTGTTATTTTTGTACTACATAGATAATTCTGTCATTTTCTTAATATCTATTAAGGTACCAAAAGGTATCAGAGTCTTTATGATACTCGCTTCTATAGGAAAAATTGTTTTACCATAGGCAGAGGACTATGACTCACTTGCAAAAAGAACATAATGTGCTTAAAATAAAAAGGAACACTATTCACAATACTCAAGTAACTTTTGAACTACCCATGGGAACAATTTACATTTCAGTCCCAGCATTCTCCTTGTAAATTAGAAGCAAATTCTGTAATCTTTCAGTAAATAAAACTGGATGTTTTTCAGCAAAACCACATCTATATTTTTTTATGAAAGGAAGACTTCTTACTTTTAAATTGCTGTTGAAATTGCAATCTCCTGTGTATCATTCAGCTGTCGCCTTCTCACAAACATCCAAATAAGGTCTCTCTTTGTAATGATTGCGTCCTGTGGCTCACTTTACTGGTAGCCTGATTATTCTGTCTAGACACATAAATCATTTTCATTCTCTTTAAACCCATACCCAATAATAATTACAGATACCAGAATAAACTATCACATTTTATCTGCCTCTTTTGAAAGCTACTTTGCATACTCTTTAACCCATTAGTTAATTTTATTTGCTGTAACGTGATATTAACAACGCAGCACCAGTGAACGTACCAATTAGTTATATTTTCCTTTTATCATTAATTTTCCCTATATCTGTTCAGAGTTATAAATATACTTAATTAAAAAACTGAAAATTAATTACATTTACATATAAACAGAAACAACTAGTTTTGTCCAACTGATGCAATTCCATTGAAACTGATGAAATTATTAAGATATACATTGCTGTAGGAAAGTTTATCCCATATTGCAAGATTCATCTAACTACACTCTCCAAAGCTTTAAGTGGAATTCTGAACTATTTCAGACTATAAATCTTGAGCAGCTCACATCACAGTCAAAAACACAGAGGGATATACAGCACATTTAAGAGTGAAATGAGATGGAGGTATTAGTCATTGGCCTCTCAAAACCAGTATCATATGTGAACGTCAAATAGCCATACAAAACTGATTCCTTTGAAATATCAAAAATCAGTGTGCAAGTGTATATACAGGAGTGTCTTCATGTCAATATTTACAAGTTAAACAATACTGGAAGTGCTAACCAGGACATTAAAATTGATGTAATATTTTTCTGCATTTTAAATTGAGAAATAGCAATAGTTAAACAAAAGCCTTTTATGAAATAACTAAAAAATTTATCTTGGCCCTTCAAATATAAATAAAAAGCCAATTTTATAACTGTACTAAAAGACACAACCTTTTCAAACATAACAAGTTACAGAAATCTATGTTTTCTCCTGCTGTCTGCCAGATCAGATTACTGGTTTGGGTTCAACATACATATGGATATGAAAATCTCCCCCCCACCGCCATGAACACTAAAAGACTGACTCAATTTTTGCTAGAAACAATCAAACAAAAAAAAAGCCTCTTATCTACTTAACTTAGTATGGCCTTAGCAAAATTTCAAAGATCTCAGAAAGAGTAACACTGCATACAATATATTTCTAGTAGATGTTAGTAATCATCAGTACAAACCAGACTGCTAGCTCATGCTACTCAGCAAGCTGGTGACTGCATCCAAAACTCTGTTTCACTCCTGCGCTCACAGTGCTATCATTACCCCTGAAGATGAACTTTGCCTAGTGTTGCCTTGAAAGTGGTGTGCTCCCTTCAGAGCACCCATGCACACACACAAGCGTGCTCAATGATCTACCTTAAAAAGGGACAGAGTGAAGATGGCAACATTTTATACTCAGTTCAGAAATTTATTCTCCTTATGAATCTGTTTTAAAGTTCTGGCACTGAGATTCTTCTCAGCCAATGACACTAGTAGAAGTAAGATGTGTAGAAATACACAGTTCACATCTTGTGACTTATATACCCTTGTTGTAAAAATTATAAATAAAAAAGGAAGCTTGGCTAATGAAGGACCTTGTGGAAGCAGCCTCAAGTTCAAACCCTCCTTTAGAGAATTTAGTACAGAGTTATAAATATGGCAGCTGCTTCTTCTTTTACTTAAATCAGGTTTCAAAAAATAACTACTTCTTAAAATGTTCATGTTATTAGAACATATAGGAATCAGCCAGTTTCAGTCTTCAAGATACAAGTTACTGTTATCTTGAGTTAGGTGTTAGCAGAGGTAAGCATGGTGCCTTACATAAATAGAGAAAACAGAAACACCATTTACGTATCTCCTTACAATAATGCCGTAAAAATAATACTGTGTGATAGGAACTGTTTGTTAGATTGACCTGTTTGCTAGAGAGCAAAAAAAGGTGTTGCTTGCCCTAAAACAATGAGAAAGAGTAATTTTTAAGACATTTGTGAAAGTTATTCACAATAAAGAATGAGATAATTTGTTTAACAGATGACACCTAAGTTTGCTCTTGCTAGTCTGCTATGGTATTTTGACATTTAAACTAGAGATAGTCTGTATTAAAAAATCACGGTTTTTTATTGTAATAAATCTTACAATATTTTGTTTTAATTAGAGTTACATATTAGGGCTAGAACCCACCTGCTCATGAACAGTGTATGAAAGTTTAATTAAAGATCACTAAATTATTCATATTTAATGAAACTGCCAGGAATTCTGCAGAAAAGTTCAACAATATTTATCATATTATTACACTAATGAACTTGTTCTTTCTAGTTAATGCATAAAAGTTCATAACTTAAAGGTCAATGCATGTTCAGATATATAAGACAAAGCACACCGAAATATCTTCCCAGGTATTAAAAAAAAAAAAACCCTGAATTTTAAAAAATATTCAGGAAAGCAACATAATGAAAAAGTTTTGCACTTTTTGGTGGTAAACTGATCAGATGTGGAACAAAAATTATTAATATTTTTAGTAGAAGACATGGAAAAACATTTTGTAAAAAGAATCAGGAGGGACGGATGAACTAGAAAGAACCTTTAAAAAAAAGGTAATTAATAAGGGAAAATTAAATTATCCCGTAACTGATTTAAAATACACAAATGTGGTTATGAATAGAATAGGAAAGACACAAGCTCTTGGCCTTCATCACTACAAATAAACTAAACAAAGCAAAACCAATAGATATACTTAATCTTTCAAACAATTTATATTGGATACAGTGACTGGCTTCCTAAAGGTGACAGAAGTAGTCAGAAAACAGACATAGCAGTTGTTCAAATAGGATTAGCATTTGTTTCTGTTATAGACCTATTACAGCATCAGCAGGATTTGTCTAAACTCTGAGAAGACAGGAAACAATTATGGAAACAATGGTATACACAGAGTGTTTCTGGGCCCTGCAGCAAGTTCTGCTAAGCCCTGCAGCAGTAATGTTCTCCTGCACTATACTCCTACGCAAGTGCTCCTCCTTGAGAAGCTCTCTTGTTTGTGGCCAGGGTTACAGTTAAAAACAAACAAGCAAACTAAAAGCCCACCCACACACCCCCTCACTCTTAAGGGCAATCAAGGCAAGGCTTGACAATTATGGGAAACAAGTGAAGAAGACACGGACAAAATCACAACGAAAACTACTGGAGGAAGAAGGGACCTTGCTCATACTTTCCCCACACATGATTGTATGATTACAACCTGTTGAGATAGTGAACAACCATACATTCCTTTTTTCTGCCTAAAGGTGAAGCCCAAATATTTAAATAACACAAGTGTCCTGGGTTCAGCTGGGATAGGGTTAATTTTTTCACAGAAGCTGGGAGCTGGGCATAGCCAAAGGGCTATTTGATACCATGCTGAGGTCATACCCGGGATATAAGGGAATCTGGCCAGGAGAGGGGTGGGGGGTCTTTGTGGTGAGAAGGTTCCATTGTATCAGCGTTTTCATTGCATGCTATATCTTGTCTTATTATTATATTCTTTTTTCTTTGTTTGTGTTGTATTATTAAAATCTGTCCTTACCTCAACTCGCGAGGTTACACCTTTTTTTTTTTTTTGTCCTTTCCCCATCTTACCAGGAGGGGGAAAGGCAGGCAGGGGAAGAGAGAGAGCAACGACGTTTTGGTGGCCCTGACCCAAGACACCAAGATACACAAGTATCTCAGTATCATTTAGACACCAAACAGAAACAAATTCAGAAGTACTTTAATTTCCATAAACAGAACTGGTATTTCACATTCCACTGTTTACTGAAACACATATCTTGTGCTGAGCTCACAGTTAAACCGAAATCACCAACGTTAGTACACAGCTACTCTCCAACTTGCAGTCTTTCAAGAAGCCTACTTTGCCTTTGTGCAAAAGTTTACAAAGATTTAATCTTTTCCTTAAGTTTTGCATTAACCTCAAGGGGCTGGAGAGCTTATTCCTGAAGCACCACACCACATGCAGAACTTGAGCGCTTTTCTAGACAAAGGCTGCCTGACACTGTCAATGACAAGGTACCTGAACCAGGTACAATTTTGGTCAAGACCCTGTATGGTCCTTCTCATCTGAAAATACTTGTTGTTCCTCCTCAAGCACAAAACAGAAATGCGCATGCCAGAAACCTCATTTTATTTATGATACATCCACTACCCAGACATGACTTTAAATAGAAGCAGCTGTTAATCAGCTGTACCCAGAAACAGCCTCTTTATTAGAGGAACAGGGCCAGATCTGGTAGTCCAACACAGGCCCATGACCCCAGGGCCAACCAGTAACCAGGCTAAGTACCAGTCCCCGGTAGGCACACACACACACAGAGCACATATATACATATACACACAGTTTCCAACACAGAATGCTAACACACCTTTGCACGCTTGAAGTAGCATCTTAGCAAGTCTTACTAATTTTCTTAGGCTTACACATGCAAGCCAGCCCTGTTTGTTCACCAAGACAGGGCCAAGTAACCTTCATTCTTTTTTCCCATGTCTCCATGCATTAAGTTAACTGACATTTACATTATTTGCAAGAGTAGAGAAATTAAATTAAAGGTTATTTTTCCTGAACATTTTTACAGAACAGATTAATATTTTATTTAATCTATCCACTTCCAGCCCTGAAAGCTATCTTCCAACAAGTCCGTGGGAGCATAAGTTCTGAACTGAACATTTTATCCCAAAACATTGGTAAAATATGCCAGGGTATGCTGCACCTCAGTTACAAATATGTATTATTCGCGTTCAAGTCTCTGCAAGCAGGGATGCTCAACTCCATTTCTGCAACTCTTGCCAAATTGTTTTATGGCTCAATACAAATAAACAAAAGCAGCTGTTTTTACACGAGATCTTAACCTAAGTCTGAGCCTCTACAAACTCTCATTTGATATTCCCTGTTTTGGAGTGAGTGGGATAACATCAGCATGAGAACCTCTGAAGCCTATCCCCTGTTAATGATGTCAGTAGACTTAAATCCTTTATTTTCTACTTTAGAAGCACCACAATTGATCACATTTGCCTTTCCCATCACCTCAGTTTTTTGTTTCTGAATGCTTACTCTTCGTATCACTGAAGATATGGAAAGCAATTAAAATAAATGGTTATAGTACACGGTTGCATAGATCATCTTTATATGAAAAAATTAATTCAAATAAAAATCACTAGTCATTATTTCTTCTAAATGCCAGCACTTTAGAATTTCTATCATTCCTTTTCCACAATCTGCTTTGTTTCAAAACCAAAACAAATGTCATTATAGGGAATGAGCTGTGCATAAATAAAATACTAATGCCAAGAATGTGGGATTCTGAAAACACTCGTCAGATGTGTGGGTGTTTAAGAGAGCTACTGTCTGTAACTCCCCAGGATGTTAAAGCAGCTTCATATCTGCATACCTAGCCTGACGTAAATATTTCTTAAGCGAACATTTGCTTGAATGTTTTCTCAATCCTCAAGCTTGGCTAGGAGTAAATGTAGTTCTTGAGAGAGTACAAAACAGGAGAAGCCAAGAAAATAGATGAGCATGACCTTTTAGGCAAAGACAGAAAATAATTATATTACCGTTAGGCCACAACAAAACGTTGAGTTCTAGGACACATGAACCCATAGCCACGAGGAAGGGGAAGCAACTCACACTCCCTTCTGTCCAATGTGAGGATCCATGAATTAAGCATAGGCACAGTAAGAGCTGAAAACCTTATCCTAACTTGTTTCCATATCTTGCTGGCATCTGATAAGCATTTGGAATTTCAGACACATAACAGAAATAATAATCACATCTGAATAATCCCTCCGAACAATTTTAATAAGATACAGGGTCAGCCACTCTCCTCACCTCCAAACTGTAAACAGCAGAAACTCAGGAAAATTAAAAAAAAAAAAAAAAAGGTATTTTTTTGTCTTCCTAAGTCGTCTTCTCTAGCCATTTTTTCTCCCAAAGTTTGGGTTGGAATGAATTTTGTCAAAAGTTATAGCACTTTAACTGACAGATTATACTGTTTCCTCAGTGAAAATCTCTTAAGAAAAACAGCTAAACTAACAGTTACAATTTATATGACAAATCAAGTCTATAAAGAAAAAGGCAGTTTGTTATTAAACAAGACACTACAAGAAGCAGGCAAAATTCTAAAACCTAGCAGTTAAAAAATCATGAATTTTTCATAGACATCTACAATTACCAGGAAAAGAAAATAATTTAGATAGCAAATCTCAAAACAATCTTTAATGATTAACAATGAAAACAATATTAAAAAGCCAAAAGTATTTAATCACAAGTTACTCCAGAATTGTGAAAACTTTTTCCAACAGCAGCAACAGCTTTGAAGTTTTGGTTTACTTTTTTGAATGCTCAGATTGCATACATTTCCCCTCATGTCTCCCTTAGCTTTAAACCTTTACACCTTTTTTGTCTAATTAGAGAAAGAAGACAGGTATTTAAATGTTTATATTAGTTTCTTGAACTACGTAGTAGCTGAAAAACTAAGAGAATTTTATTCATTAATAAACAAATAAAATCTCACCACTTACAGATGACTTTTAAAGTTGCAAGTCCATCTATATTTACCAGTGCTCAATAAAATGGCAAAATCCTGCTTTGTACTCACAAGCAGCTGTAAACAACTCAAGGAAAAACACTTTTAAAATCTTGTTGATCCTTTGCAGAGACATCAGGGATGAAAAAAAAAGTGTGTGTTTTGTGCCCTGGGAAAAGAAACTTGATTTCTTGATTGGGTGAAGGCACTGGGGAGGAGCAGCAGCAGGTGCCTCTAACACTAATTAGCAGGTTTTGAGACCATCAGGGACTACTCCAGCACCTGTGTTAATCCTCTGGCCACAGGCTGCCTGTACAGCTGCATCCAGCTCCTCCAGAAGACAGCTTGGTGCTTGTGCAGTCCTGCAGCTGCTGCTGGAAGGTCTCCTTCCCTCCTGCCTACACATCCCACATGGACATGTCTCAGGTGCCAGCACACAGGGGCAGGCTGGCAGGACACGTAGTTGGAAAGTTTCAGAGAAGCTCATAGTGTTACTTATTCATGTTTCTCCCTGTGGACTCTTAAAAAGAAGTACTTCAAACTGCTTCATATATGCAAATGCAGAAATAAAATCAACAGTTCAAGTGCGGCTGAATAAAATTGCCATACATTGGCTTGCCATGTATGATGCCTTTCTTAGACTTTTCAAGCAAACAAAACAACAAAAGCAATCCATTATTTGTGTTGCAAAACAACTTTGATTATGTACTAGTGTTGCTGCCATAACAAACAGATGTGAGTAACAAGCAGTTTTGAAAGCATTACGTATATGTATGTATCTCTCTGTACATCTACCGGCACCTAGTCTAGCTTTGTAGAGTCAAATACTCAAGGACTGAGACAGGGAGGTATGTGTGAACAGGCTGTGCTAATAAAATGCTTGTTACATTATCAGGAAATTACAACTTGACCACTAGAGAAAATAAAATATGACCTTAGCAGGGACCCCACAGTAAAAGCACAGGATGGTCACAGAGGCCCCAGGGATACAAACACAAATCTGTGAGGGTCAGTTAGCTGTTGCTGGAGGGGTGCAACCTTGGTAGAGGGGAAAAACTGGCTTTCGCAGTAACAGAGAGAGAACAAAGAGAAAGAGCAGATATCTACTGTAAATGAAACATCCCATAGATTGTAAGACTGAGACATAGCATTGAATTTGCAGACCAACGAAGAAAGAGCAAGTAAACAGACTTTGTTAGAAAATACTTACACACAGCTGTACCCAAGAGTGAAGAGAAAGAAATCCTCCACATCATACACCTCTGGTCAAGAACTCCTTGTAACCACCTTCTCCATTGATTAATCAGACTAACAATCAACTTCTAGATCTATAGGTAGGTGCATTTCTGTAGCCCACATCAACTGCCTGGGATTTTTAATTTCGTGCCCCACTCTAGAGACTTGGTTGAAGCATTTGTCCATCACACCATGCAGAATCACACCAAACTGCGAACCAGACAAGCCTAAATTTGTAAAACTGCACCTCACTACTATTTTTCCAGCTTGACCTCTTTAAGAGTCCAGCCCATTTTACAGCTAATCTGTGGGAAGATGCAGCTTCTTCCATGTTCATGACAAATAGCACTTCTTTACCGCTATAGAATTATACGAGTCATTTTCATTCATACCTAGTCACTTAGTTTTTGCAGAAGACCTTATGTTCTCTTCCCACTGCATACATGGCTTTCACTCTGTTTTTACATTATCTTTTTCTCTTTACTGCTTTTGTTGCAGTACTGACTTTCTTGTCTATCTAACTCTGTTTAACTGTTTACCATAACATTTCTAATTCTATTTTAAGATAATGCTGCATTCAGAATGGTTGTGTTTTGTTTGGGATGCGATTCTCCAATGGCATATCTCAGCAGCAAATGTTGGACAGCTGGAAACTACCTAATTAGAGCAGGGAGGAAAAAAGAAAAAGGATGTTTGGGATGAATAATAATCACATCCATCACACATATTTTTTCTTATTTAACTAGCGTACACCTGTGCCTCACTGGCAATGAAAACGATTGCAAGATGAAACACCAAGCTGGCCTTGTATCATATTTCTCCTTCTGTGAGCTTTAAATAGATTTTGCATGTTACTTTAATTATATAGGTAGATTTGTTTACTGAAGCATTCATGTTAAAAGTCATTTCATGCAAAGGGACAAATTACATTTTTAATTATATTTCTTAGGGAGGGCTACACAGTTAAGATGATTTGCTGTCTTCTATTCTCCACAGACCTTCTATAGATGATAATCATGGCAACCCAAAGCAAAACACCTTCAGTGTTGTAGTTTTCATGCAGTAAATATGCACGCGTTTTAAAAGGTATATCAGTGTACTAGGGTTTTCAAAAACACCTGTGTTAGTGGCTCATCTACATTTTTAGGTAAAATAATAGTGTCATAAATAGGGCCCTCAGACCCTAAACCAAAGCACAGTAAAATTTCTGTTGAAAGACTGCAATTGAAGGATTCCTATTAACTTCAGAGAAGTGAACTCAAATGGAACAACCTACATGGATAATATTAAACAAATACAGAAATAGAAATGCTACATTCCCTGGTGTCTTCTGTGTTTTTCTTAACATCTAAACAAATTCACTTTTTTCTCATGATTAAAGAATAAACATTGGAATTCTCCCTGAGCTTATGTTAATGGCTCAGATCTAAACTGCAAGAAAAAAAAATCCAGAGTAGATGAACAACAATTCTAATTTTTGATTTGAAAAACACTGTAGAATTTTTAAGCAAATCTCATTGTATTCACACCATAGAAGACTTGTGATCAGATTTTCCAATTTTGCAACTCCATTAAAAATGTCTGGGAGCAGTTACAATCTTGAAATTACCTAGCTTAATTCAGATAATCTCTTTCTAGATAAATTTGAGGTTATCTCAAAATTAAAATGCACTGATACACATTCATTGCTAATAACTGTTTCAAATAAACTATTTAGCTAGGAGCCAACTATTCTCTTAATGGATCTAAAAGCATAAGCTACTTTGAAAGTAGCAAAACAAAGCAAGCAGTGCACTGAGAACTGACCTGTAGCGAGTACACAGAGAAACGAGGTGTAGAACAGAGGGTTCTCTCCCAGGCTTAGCTCCTGGTTTGAAGTACCAGGTACATCAGCAATTTTAAACCTCCACTTTTCTGATGACATTGTAATAATTCGGGGCATGAGCAGTGGTGTTCACCTTGTTCACTAATGCACACTGCAATGTTGCATAAACAAAAAAAACAACTAGCCTAGGTCAGTACTTGACCCTTTCTGAGAAATACTGTACACAGAACATGTACTATACATCTTTGTACACGTACATCTCTGTAAATGTTAATTGAAACTTTCTGCCATATCCGTATTCCATGCTCTGATGACTACTAAATTTTCTAATGGCAACAAAAATCTGAATCTATTTCAATTTGGGGAAGGGGTTGCCAGTTCGGGGGTTTTTTTTGTCAGATTTTCTGTGAATTCAAAAACTATTTTGTAAAATTTTGCTCTGCTTTTAATACAAACACGTGTAATTCGATTGCCATGGTTATTCTGGTTGATACCAATTCCTATGCACTTCAACTTTTTGACTTAACTCACAAGGATATAATCAAGTAATTACTAATTCCCCTGCAGAGCTTTCTTGATTTCCTATGATACCTACCATTCAAATCCCATTTTCACTTTTGTTAGGTGAAAATGCCTCCCCTCATCAAAGTTCATAATTTCTTTTAGCATTAGAGCTTCATTCTGTACCTTTTACAATGAACAATCAAGGACAACATCGTACCTTGTTCAGGTTGTACAGAATAAATGTTATGGCTCGGAGGGTTGTGGTTTTTTTTGTTCTTAATGAATGTACCTCTCAAATCTAAATTGTACATCCTATTAACCACTTCTCCTCTAGACAAATTTAAAGATAAAATTTACAGTAGCAACAAGAGAAGGAGTTGGGGTGATGTATCAATTCAATCATGTCTGCTTTACTTGTTTTACAGAGGCACAGAACACATCAAATTTGGAGAGCTGTCGGTATGTTTGCCAATTATTGCCAAGCACTAATGTCAATAAAGCAAAAAAGTAAGTAGGTAAAAGTTGCTTATCAAATGTTTGTGTTGCATATGACTTTGTGGGGCTCTTTCTGTTTGACTTTTTAACTCTCTGGGGAACGAAAATAGACATTTTAAAGAAATGTTAATGCTGACTGTGATTCTTGTAGGTTTCACTTCCAGCTTAATCACACTCTGCAAAGCACTGCTCAGCTTCATGCTGGAAGAAATGCGTCTGTTACTGTTTTAATTTGACACAGTAGGCAGGTATGTTTTTCCCTCTTATAAAAGTCTGCAGTCACAGATGCCTGCTACTTGAAAAGTTTTGGGGGTTTTTTTGCACCAACTTGCGGCTTGCTTACTGTTCATAATGCTGTTGAAAGGCCCTCTGCAGTAGCTGCATCTTTGAGTAGTTTCATATTAAGTATTACACAGAAAATTCAACAAAATTTTTTGCCCTTGAATCTTGGTGGCAGTAACTGAAAGACTGGTGCTAAACTTCACTACCATTTTGCCAATATACATCAACACTTAAATCCAAGTCAGGATTTAGGCTCCTAAATATTATCTTAGATAAACCACAAACTAAATCCACAAAACCCTGCCCAGCATTTGTCTCCCAATCTAGGGGTGCTTTAATTTGCAAGGTGGTTCCTTATCCAATGCAAAAATGTTCTGGGTGGATAATTTTTGTTTCTTTGTATAATCATAATGTCTGTAGTCTGAACACTCAGGAAAATTTGCCCAACACTTTAGGATATAGAATACAGGCACAGTGGCCAATTCCTCCAAGAATTCAAAATTCTTAACATGCAAAAGAGCCCTAATTGGCAGCTTATATGCCAAATCAGACAGGGGCAACCTCCAGCTCTCTGTTGGAAAGAGATATTCACGGAACCAAAAGGAGAGGAAGCAAAAAGGAGAAGACCTAAAGTCCACTCACTTGAAACTGAGGACTCCTAGCTCTAACTCAGAGGACAATTTCATCTCTTTGATCCTAAACTGTAAAATGCAAAAACAATGCTGGGAGCAAGAACAAGGAGTAAGACCTTCCTATCACTGATTTCCTTTGTGTTTGCTTCTATTTGATGAAATTTACACAGTTGCAGAGGCCAGCAGAGCCTACCTTACCTTGGCTTTTAATTAAGCCACGAGGATACTTTCCCAGGAGACATGGCATTAAACCTTCCAGTAAAAAATGATACAAAACCCAGGTCTACTGTTACCCAGATGAGTTCTGCATGAAGTTGTGACGCAAAAGATGGTGATCGCCACTTTTAAAATAAACAGTGCAGTTAACTTAGACAAAAATAATAAACATAAACGTATACACTTTATGTTAGATTCTAAATCATCCAGAGCAGAGTGTATCTCACGTTTTCTGTTGTCAGCTTCACCATTAATAAGCAGGAGTTTGGGATTGACCTTGAGAGACACTTCACTCAAACAGACACTAATTTACCATTTCTGGGCTTTATTTCCTCTCATTGGGAGCAGATAAATAAAAATATGCATTATTGGATCACAGTTTGTTCCTTCCTCCACATCTAGAGTGAGGTAAAACAAACATCTGGAACTCCAGATTGCTCTCGCAGTCAAAACCTTTGTTTTGGATTCCACAACTTTAAGCTCATCTCAAGAAGTGTTACACCGTGTATGTACGTTTTGATGCCAGTGTTTGGGAGTTTACACAACAAAATATGTTAGTATGTAAATAAATTTTAGAAGTGATAACAGGAAAGATTGAGAGAGAAAACAATAACAGCAATAAAAGCACTCCACTGTAAAGGAACATATTTGTTCAAATTGGTTATCCTGAACATTTGACTACTTTTCCCACCCCGTTTAGAAATATGAAAGCATTCCTTAAGTGTCATTGGGATTCACTTAGGTGCCAAAGAATTTTCATAGGCACCTAAAACGTAAGATTCCTATTGACTTCACTGGGAGTTCATCACTTAACTGGGTGCAAGTTTCTTTTACCCAGTGCAAAACTGATAAAAGTATAAGCGTATTTCTTTATAGAATTTATCAAAAGATGCCAGAGATTATATTATACTCATCTGTCTGTGAGAAAGCCTTCTGTACTGTATAAAGGGAAAAAAGAACACAGCTTCTAACCTTTTATTGACATTTTAACATCTTCTCTCTAGTGTGAAAAGATCCATTTAAAAACTCAAAAAATTCCTCCTCCAACAGAATCCACAAAGAACAATAGACACAAGAACAACATTTGTGTAACATGAAATTGTCCACTTTATCTGAATTCCCAGGGCTGATGCTTCAGGAAGAAAGAAGATTGGAGTAAATTATTTTTGGAAGTAAAGATACAATCCTCACCTCTCTCCAAAAAAAACATAAAGATTAAGGGAAGGAAGGAAGGAAGGGAAGGGCAAGAAACATCAAATTTCAGATGGCTAATTAGCAAGTACATATTTAGGTTTGCATCTTTACGACAACTAATTATGCTAATGAGCCACACAGTGACTGGCTCCCTTTTCAGAAAGTCAAAGAGGTTAGAATTCACTCTACAGCTACCATTTAAGCAGACACCTGTTGAGGGATGCATTTTCAAACCTGTGCATGGCAGTTAAAACAAAGGTAAGGCTGGCCATGACAGCAGCTGGCTAAACTGTTGATGTTGTAGCTCTTTCTATTCAATATTAATAAATTCAGCATGCAATTATTTTGCCATCTGTCTCCTGTAGAACCGTTTATTTCTGTCCTTTAAGTAAGTACACCAAGAAAATATATTGACTAATATCCTCAAATATAACAACTAATAAGTTACTATAATGAGGTTTGGTATACCCTATAAGAAAATAAGGCAATTATTAAAACGACTTGTTATCTTTTTCTACTATGCATAATTGCAAAGACAAATTACTTAACTGTAAAACAGCATTCTAATATCCTTCAGCATGTACCAAGAGGTTTTCTTAAATTTACCTATGAAAATTACTACCAGCCTAAATTCTGCAACTCAAGCTCAATTAGTTCAAATTTACTTTCCAGTTTTGCTACCCTCTGTTAATATTTCCACAAGAAACTTAGTTCGTGTTAGCAGTTCCATTTGTACTAGCTAAAACAAACAAAAATATTAGTGCTATGGGGACACAAGCTTGTTCAAACATAGTCAAATATGTCTGAAACTTCAAATTTCTGTTTTGAGACTTTCAGCATTTTGCTGATTTGCCTTTAAGAAGGGAAGCTATTACCAATAGGGAACACATATGTAACCAAAATAAAAGGTCTTTCCCGCACTCATTATTTGCCACCTAAAAGAACCACGGAGACTTGGGAAATACTGAGGAAACAGAAAAGAGGGTGAAAACATGAAACAAGAATAAAACATTGTGAATAAATAATTAATGGATAAAACACTCAAACTTATAGAACTTAGAACTCCAATAACTGTTATAATCAAAACTGAATCTTCAAAGTCATCTCTTTTTTATTCTATTTTCATCTCATATATATTTAATGTCATATTGTTAGGGAAGAATATAAGATCCAACAACAAACCTACAAGAGTGAGGAAGAAGAGCAGTTAGCCTAAACACAGAGAATACTAAAACTGTATGGTCTGCATACATCTAGTCAAGTAAGGAGAATAAGAGGCAATGTCTCACAGGAAAACCTGGTTCTACTGTTGTGTTGTCATGATGATTGTGACTTGAAGAAAAGGCAAGCTGGGAAAAATATATAAAAATTAATTTTTTTATAAGTAACTTCTTTCTATCACTTCTATATTTTCTTATTGCAGCTAACTTATTTTTCCTGTGAACTTTGTTGCATTAATGAATGTGTCATACCTAAGCAATAGAATTTCATGTTAATTTCTTAGAAATTTAATTTGAACCACCTTTTGTTATCCTAGCTTGAAAACCATGAGCTTGCATTAAAGTGTTCAAGAAATGAGATTTTTATAATTGCAAACTGTTTCAAACTAAGAATAAAGATTAAATATATGCCCATCAAAGTTGTTAAATAGGTTACCAACTTTGGAAAGTTACATTCCCAGCTGCTGTGCAGGTTTGTCATGACCTAAAGATCACCTTCTAAAAGCAGAAAACACAGAAGACTAACATCTTCTAACTTCTAGGTTTCATTAACTTAAAAATTAAATTTTTCAACTAGTAATTCCCTCCAAAGTGTTTAGTCCTATGTAATATGTGTGTGTAGAGATTTTTCTGTAAGTAAGCTATGTAACGCAGTATAACAAGATCATTTCTTATTCAGACAAGATTGTTTATATTTCTTTTTCAGAGACCATGTCATCCACTAAGAAATAGTTCTGCCATCTTGGGCACTGATCAAAGCAAGACATTATGCCTCATCTTTAACTTGGATGAATATTTTTACATTACATATTTTTGTCAAAATATTGTCACTGAACATTTTCTCTGTTCCTCATTCTAGCATTCTTATCCTGGGCATCTTTTTCCCCTTAAAATCCATCTTCATGCAAGAAAGACTAGTGTCATTATGTGGCAGTTAGCTACATTAGTTGGAGTTAATTTTCTTCATAGTACCTAGTATGATAAAGATTTAGGGGACCTAATGCAATGGTCCCTGGATTTGATGGGTCACTCCAGATACTACGTAAACCAGAATAAAGTGTCATATCACTTGACATAGAAATGAGAACCTTTTTTTTTTTTTAAATAAAAAAATCTGAGACAAAACACACTATCTGCAAAAATGGCAGCCTACCATCTGTGAATATTCTCATTTAGCAGTTCGTATACCCTTTATGGTTGTTTCTGTGGATGGCTCAGGTTTTATTCTGTTATCTTCTGGTGAACAGTAAGATACTATAGTTTTGAATGCCTATCAGCTGAAAGTTTAGATAGTCCTGGAGAAGAAAGTTTTCTTCCTTTCATACATTAATAGAAATGGGACAACTTTGATGCTGATAATAACTTTCTTCCCCACCCTTCATTCAGTCAGGTAGACATTTGAACTACCAACACACCCTGGAAAAGGAGTCATACTGGATCTTGACACACTTTGCTGGACACCTAATCTGAAATGTTGAGTGAGATAATGTCAAAGCACCTGCAGAAATGGAAACAATATCCATTATGTTGCACAAAGCTGTAATGGAGACAAATCTACTCAATCTAAAAAACTTTTAAGGTGAAATCTTCCATGCTTTTCTCAGGATATACCGGTTTGGTTTTTTTTTTCTAAACTTGTTGTTCATCAGTCATAGTACCCCCAAATTCATTAGACAACAAAATATACACGACAGAATTTCAAATACTTTTGTTTGAATACTTTAAAGCATGAGGAAAAAAGAAATACACAAACATGTATATATTCAAATTATTACAAGATTTATCCAGTATTGCTTTTTGAGCTGAGCAACAATGATTTAAAAAACAAACAAACAACATATATAACCTGAGTCATAATCTGAGAAGCTAAATAATATCATCTGATGAATCCATTTGAATATGTTTCATGGAATAAGATAGAAAGGTATCAGCTTAATTATTTTAATCATTAAATCAGCGAGTATAACTTATGCTCAGATGCTACAATAATAAATATAGTAGAAGTGAGAATGATACAGTTCATTTCAGCACATAAATAAAACATATGGCTTCTGGATAGATTTAATATAGTTTAATATAATTCTTTGTTCTGGTTCAGCTTTCCTTCCCCACATAATGAAAAAATAGAAACAATATTTCCTTTCTAGATGACCACAGAATTTAGAATAAATGCAGATATTTAGAAACATAAAACTGAGGTAAACTCTACAGCACGTAGGAAGATGCTTTCGGTTTATTTGATTCCAGTCATGAGCCAAGCCTCTGATCATCAGCTGGCCTAATACTGTCTGGGATGCTAAAGGCTGCCCTGTGGTGGATCTGACAATACAGAAGTAACGTGTCCTCCTAAAAACGTTTATTGCCTGCACATGATCAAAATAGCGTGGGACCCATTTTATGTTTTACTTTTGTTGGTGATGCACATTTTTCATTCCAGAAGAATAAAGTATGGACAGGCCTTCTAACAAACAAACATCTAGAGACAACTCCTTCCCCATGGAATAGAAACAAAACATTTATGCATAAATTATACTTGCTAATGATTTTTAACATAGTGGTCTGGGTTAGACTTTAAGAAACATTCATAGATTACCATAGCCTTTTAATGTTAATCTCAAATCATCTGCGTCCTGGGGTTCATCTTGATTGTTTCCTAGGTTTTGCCTGATCTTAATGTTGCCTCTCACTGAAAGTGCCATTCACCACAAATTCTAATATAATGTGATCTCTACTGAGAAGATCTGCTTGATACTGGTAAGTAAAAATACTTCCCCTGCAAACATCTAATAACCTGTCTTGCTATCCCTTAACAGAATGGCCTGTGTTTTTCAGCTGTCAGCACTCACAATCACAAACTATTTCTTAGAATAAATAAAAACATTTTTCTATCCTGGGCAACTGAGTGCTTCAAGCAGAACAAATAGTCAGAGCAAATTTAAGAAAAATTGCTGATACTCTATTTATAGAGAACCAGAGGAAAATCCTCATGCTTCTGACTGACTTTCCAGGCATTTAATGAGGGAGCATCTAATATAAGAAGTAAACTAATGAACTGGTGAAGATAAAGGGCTGCTATTTTACCATACAAAAATGTCTTCAAATGAGTAATCTGTTGAGCACGCTTACGTGGGCAGCACGGATGAATTCAACACTCTCTTATACAGATTACTCTTTAGAAAACTCTCTTTCTTTACTGCTCTGTCACAGTAAAATAAGTGAGACATTAAATATGTCTACTGAACATGGACAAATTAATTGACCAAAGTTTTACTGATAATTTTAAAGTTTTAGACCCTGAAATTTTTCTGCCTTGAGAAGCATACTCTAGAATTAAATAATAGACGCCTATAAAAGAAATTACTTAGTGTCACAATATAAATGTGGTTGGATACAATTATCAAAAGCATTATTAAACACTTATATCTGTGCAACCCAGGGAATACTTCCAAGCACCATCTCTGAATTCCCTGCATATAAATATTTCTGATTCTTCTATCTGTAGCTGACAAAACAAATTAATATTTGATTGGTCTTTGGAATAAAATAAGCATTTAAATTAACAGACTAGTAATATGCTTCCCATTGCTTTTTGAAAAAACTCATGAACTTAGACTAGACATGGTCACTGTCAAACTACATCTTAGGCTAGTTTTTTTGCTACTAGAGCTAGATTCCAAAAGGATCTTCTACCATGAACAAAAGTGTCTTGGAAAAAACCACAGGAAAATTTGATAGAAGAATTACTTTGAAAATACTTTATACTTTAATATCAGCACTAACATTATCATCACATCCTTTGGAAGACTTGCTCCCACACAAAGTTTCTTGCTACATATACTCTAAGGTAGTATGCGGTTAAAAATAGACATATAGTTGTGACTGAATTAACACAACATTCTGTGTTATGTTTAGGAACATAAAACTATAATAAGAGTATATTGCATACCGCCATTTCATTAATGTATTTATGAATATAACTACGAACACTATTTCTAGTTAAATAGACTGTTGAAAATAATTGCTAGTGTAAGAAAGTAATTCTCTGCATTCAATTTCCTGATTAACTCATTTAATAAGCATCACTGACTCCCTCAGAACCCAACAGAAGCTACACCTCTGGATGATTCAGGCAGTGTCACTTAGGCTTAATTTTGAGGAACAGCTGGGCACAAATCGAAGATTGCTTCTCAGTCTGTCCCCCATTACCTCAGTGTCTGACTTGCCTTGATCTGGAAAAGTAGCAGCATCCTTTACTTTCTTTTATTTAAAAGAAGGAACTCCATACCTCAGGACTAATCTATCAGAACAGGAAAATTGCTTTAACAAGGAGCAATTTTTGCTCCTATTACTGTTCCTACAGGGCAAGCGCCAGGGGGGAAAAAAAAAAAAAAAAAGCCCAAAACACTAAGAGATACCTTTGCCTCTAGTAATCTTTAATTGAAGGTTATCAAGATTCTTACAAGCAACAGTAAATTGAACTACAAAAAGTATTACAGTAGCTCATTTAAGTATTATTCAAAAAAAGTGCATATAATTAAAAAGACACTTTCACAGCACACATGAATTTAGTATCTTAAAGACATCAAGTATCCTTAGCTGTGAACATGTTGTCTCGCCCCACTACAATGAACGGTCCAGAGAGGTTTCTTGTGGTTCCCCAAAAAGGAGCACCAGCTAGGTGGAGTCAGACAATGATTCGAGGAACAATACAACACAATTTTATTTACCTCAGCAACTGCAAAAACATCACAAATCAACTTCTCAGAGCCGAGCACCAAATCACACTTATCAATTATCACCAGATATAATTTATCAATTAAGCAGGCACCAAATACCGCTCAATCATTATTTGGAGGTAAAAATCAGACAGAAGACAGAGTAGAAAAGAGTTGAAAGATAAGAAAGAGGGGCAGACATAGAGAGACACAGACACACAAACACAGAGACTTGGAGAACACCACCGACCCCTCATTCCAGCATGTGTCTTCTCTTCAGGCAGCAATCTTCATTTCAGGCAGAAAATTCAGGCAGAAAATGCTTGCAGGAGTTGACAGGGAGTACAGTTCGGGCTTCAACTTTCATATTGTTCTAGGACCACACCTCGGGGCAGGGGGGGGAGTTCCCCTGCATCCATGTCACCTTCCAGGGTGACCTTTGGGGGGCGTAACTGCCCTGCACCCAGGTTAGCTTCGGGGGGGCAGTTGGTTCACCACCAGGAAGACAAACTTCAACCCTCCACAACTTCAACAGGTGTGACCCTCGCTGTAAATGTTAATAGCTCGTTAATGTTGCTTCGTGAAAGAACTTTTCTTCCAACATCCTCTGCCAAAACTGTACGCAGACATGGTAGCACCACTTCTTTAGAGATGTTCTGCCCGAGTGCTCTGCCCATTGTTTGAGACATGGATCAACAACATCACCAGGGAAGGGATGGGCAGGGGTCCAGTCCGGGACACATGTGACTTTAGTTGATGCATTATAACACACAGGAACAAAAACCTGTTATTTTGCCTGTGTAATGTTTCTGCAGGATTGTCCATGAACCCAGACAAAGACTAAATTGGGTTTTTTTGAGAACGCATTATTAAGAAAGTGTCCATTATCAGTATGAGCAGACAAAAATAATTAGCACAATAAGAAATTCAAAAGCCTTCAGCAACATAAGCCTGCTTACCAGGATGCTCTAATAGTTTCCTATAAAGCTGAAATCAGGTTTGTTGGGCATTTTTTCCCCTCATGTATATCATCATGACACAGACAACACTCCTTCTGGAAAAAAATCAATCTTTCCAGAGGAAAATGAAATTCAAAGTGGCCTTCAGTGACAGCAGGCAAGCAAGTCCCTTCCTTTTTTCTGTGCTTCATTTTTCTCACCTAGAAAATTGGAGAATGCTATTGCATTTGTTGGTAAAGTTCTCATAGAATGACTGTTTAAAAAGTTTTTGAGATATACTAACAAAATTAGCATTAAAAACAAAAAAACAAAAAAAAAGGAAAAAAAAGGGAGCTAGTAATTACTTCTATAGAGCTACCCTGAGCAGATGATTAGTGATTTTGAAAAAAATGTGGCAAGTCAATTTTGATAGCTGTCCTGTCTCTTGTTTTTTCGGGTAAATCCAAGAAACCTCTGAAAGATCAGTAGCCAGGGTAAGCTAAGCTGTCTAACACTCCCTAATCATTTAAATCTTCTTGTTTCTGGGAGATATATTACTTGGAGAAAGTACTCACTGACTGGAGAAAGAATGAAAAAAGAGTGATCTCAGTTATACAAGAACAATTTGTCCAAACCATTCTTAAAAAAAATAACTAAAACACCCCCCCAAAAAAAAAAACCAACCACACACACACACACAAAAAAAAAAAAAAAAAAAAAAAAACAAAAAAAAAACCCAAAAAAAGGAAATTCTTTTATACACTTCATACTTTTTTTAAAGAAAAAAAAAAAAAAAAAAAAAAAAAAACCACAAAGAAACCCAAAGAAAGGATAAAGAAGAAAAACAAAAAAGTATCACAGGAACTCAGAAGGAAAGAATAACACAGAAAAATGGTTAGAAACCTTTGGAAAGGGGCCTATTATAAGAAATTTCCTTCTGATTAACCAGAACAATTTTGATGCTAGAGAAGAAGAATATATTCACTTGTAAAGACATAGCAGATGCTAAAATGCAGACAGTGGACCTAAGAAGTTGTTTGCTTGGCACCAAAGGAGAGAACAAGCAAAACAAATGTTAAAGGCTGCACACCAGAATGACAAGAATCATAAACTAAAGATGTCTGTGACACAGAGATTAAAACATGCCTCAGCAAGAGCCACAACTGTAATTCATGTAGATACTTATTTGATAGGACATATATTGAAGTTGGCTTTCTGTTACACTCCCAAAGCAGCAACAAAAAAAAGAAATACTGAAAAGGATTGTCATATTCTAAATACTCCCCAGCTGCTTCCTGCACCTTTCCTACCCCATGTGCCAAAATAATTTTATTCCTTCCTTTTCTTCCCTCAGATTTTCTTATAATTTAGGCTATTGAACTGTGGAAGTCTCAACAAAATAAAACCAAACTTTATTTAAATATTTAATGTCATAAATAAAGTTTTTAATAATTTCCTCTGTAATAAATGCTCTATTTTAAATGTGACAAATGTATTAATTGGGTCTTTTGTATTAGAACAGACCCAAATACACATTTGTAATACTAGAACAGCTCAACATTTGTTGGCCGTGTGCAATTATATACTTACAGATTAGATAGCCCAAGAATACATTCTACTTTAAGTGACATTTTAAAATTATGTCAGAGAAAAATAAACACAAGCTGAGTGTTTTTCCATCCATCCACATCTCTTCTCTTCTTACTTGTGGTAAATCAACCCTTAACTCAAGCTATAAATATGGTTCATTACAATTTTTGATGCATGGCTAAGCCAGTTGATGCTGTTTTTGTGTTCAAGCAGCATATGCAGAAGCATGTGGCCATATTAATAACTCTTATTTGACTTGGAAATGCCACTGAATGTTCATTTCCCCATACATCACTCTAAAGCAGACAAAGTGCAATAGGTTCAAATTCCAAGTGGATATCTGACAATCCAAGTGATTCCCAAATATACTCAGAGAATATTGCTGCGTTGTCTCAGTTCTGTCCTTTATTTACACTTGCAGAAGCACTTCCCCCATCTGAATCTCTCATCACCTTTCATAAAGGTTTTTTTTGGACAAAAGAACAGAAGAAAAATTAAAATGCAGTCCAACTAGAGTAACCATACCTCAACCTGCTAGAAAATAACCTTTAACTGAAAAATAACAACATGATTTTTTTCAACTAGCTATACTTCTACACTTTATTTACTATCAGCAGTTCCTGGTTTGAAAAGGAGAGACTTACAGAAGCACGTTTCTGTATAGCTTGTGTCTATTCAGGACAGTCTCACTACAGGTCTGTATTGGGATTATGCTTATGACACATCAGATGATAGATAACATTTTTATATACCTGTATATTAGACAGAATATTCTAAATCTTAACAAGTATATTGACATATCGCAAACTCCTTTCTGCACAGTCATTTCCCAAAAGCTCAGGTAATACACTATGATTGGCACAGTATGAGAAATTAATCTAGTGAAGCTCTTTAACTTTTTTTTTGTTCTTACTATAGTGCTATTGACTGCACATTCTGTTCTCACTGCTGGTGAAGATAAGACCATTATTTCTGTCTCAAGTAGTTTTATATGGCTTTTTAAAAGCTTTTAGACACAGTAGCTACATTTACGTTAGAATATTTTTCAAGTGTATTCTGCAGAGAGAGAAGAAAGCCAGTGTCTAATGAGGCACACTGCTTGTTTCCTTTTATAGGATGTATAAATGGTGATTCTATGACTTTCCCTGAGTAACAACTGCCCAAACAAGATTTCTGCAATACATATTGTGAATTCCAACAGTTTACCATAAGAAAAAATATAAGGGTTATGAAACATATTTTCAAAAAAAAAAGAGAAAAGTTTATAATGTTGAAGATTTTCTGTGTGACATCACTAATCTTCCAGTGATGCTATATGCTATATCAAAAGAACAAAAGAAAAAGGAATGGTACCCTTTTTGATACAAAGAAAAGAGCTGGAAATAAATTAATTGTAGCAGTTGTGGTCTTATGACAGTTAAGACTTGGCTTTGAGTGGTTTCCTCCCTTAATCTGCTTTTACCCCCTAGTTATCGCAAGTACCACAATAAGCCCAGGCAAGACTGATCAAGCAAGTAAGAATATGACTGTAAATAATTAAAGGAGCTAATACAAAGAACAACAGGGGTGTTTTAAAGTACACTTGGAAATGACTTTTACTGTTCTTAAAAAAAAAAATCAGAACAAAAATTAAAATAAAAAACTTATTCTAAAATAGGTTCAATCAGCAAACAATATTGCAAGTGTGGAAAATCACTAGTTTTCTAACTATGTTTCTTCCAGGGCCCTAATAAAATTCAGTCAAACTTAGTATTCCAAAATGACAAAATAGTAATTTTGTCATCAGGGATTATTTCAATTACTTTACAGGGGTGTGAATAACGATGTAAACTTCAAGGTCATAGAGAAGCAAGAACATTTGTTTTGAACCCTTATCTTGCACCTTTTGTAGCTATTTTAGGCTTTTCTATTACCTGTGATTCATTTGTCTCCAGAAATAGTAACCAAGAGGATATACTTGACAAAAAAACTACAGATCTGCAATATTTAGTTTTATAAGAGACTAGGAGATTAAGATGTTTCTTCTCCCTGAATTTCAATATATTCACATACTTTAAAAAAAGTTCCTGGTTCATTTAAGAAAGAGAAAAATAAAATTTAAAGGAGAAACAAGAGAAGAAAGAGAAACAGACTCATTAAAAACTGGGAAAAAAAAAATAAAAAAGAGAAGAAAAGGAAAGCACAAGTACTAGGGAACATAACTCAGGCACGATACTCCCTCTCAAAAAGCCATTATTCTTAAGCTTAATCTGTAGGCTGAATATTAAGACCACTATTTTTTTTTTACATAAAGAAGACAATAAAACAAAAATCTTAAATGGCACTGGAGTGCCATAATTCTGTCCCAAAGACAAATTGGTCAGCCATTTTCCTATCAGTATTAAAAACCCAAATTGTTTCCTATGAATAGGTGTTCAGTGCAAGCGTGCTGGCATTGGTCAGACAGGTGTTCTCTTTCTCTCACACGCATGTTCGGACAATCATTAGCATGTAATGACATTTGTTCAACTGACTGTCATGCAAAGTCTTAGGAACTAAACTTCCTTTGTGCAGGAAGTTTTAATGTTGTCTTAGTATCTCAGGAAACCAATGCACTAAGATCTTACCACCATTTGACACAGCACTGGTTTATTCTTCAATGGCAAAGGTAGCTGTAAAATGGCATTTTAGATTCAGTATCATAGAATTAAGACTGCATTTCCACAACAAAAAGAAAATACCGTTTATGGAACCCAGCAGGCATAGCCAAGGGCACAGCTTCCTGTAATGCACTGATGACAACTTCCTGACACAGGAGAAACAGAAGCCAATGTGGGGAGGTGCTCTACTAGACATCATACTTACGAACAAGAAAGAATGTTTAGGGATGTAAAGGTTGTGAGTAGCCTTGGCTGCAGTGAAAATGAGATGATGGAGACCAGGATCCTGAGAAGAAGAAATACAGCAAACAGCAAGATCACAACCCTGGGCTTTAGGAGAGCAGATTTTGACCTGTTCAGGCACCTTCTTGGAAGAATCCCAAGGGAGAGTCACCTAGAGAGAAGAAGGGACCAGGAGAGCTAGTTGGTTTTCAAGGATCACCTCCTCCAAGCTCAAGAATGGTCCATTCCAATGAGTAGGAAGTCAAGTAAAGGTGACAGAGGGCCTGCATGAATGTACAAGGAGGTCCTGACAAAAATCAGATGTAAAAATGAAGGGTATAGGAGGTGGAAGAAGGGACAGGTGACCCAGGAGGAATATAGATGTAGTCTGAGTGTGCAGGGCTAGAAAAGCTGAAGTTCCTTTGGAGCAGAATCAGGTAAGGTAACATAAGGGCTTTGTTGTGTGCACCATCAACAAAAGAAAGACTAGGGCAAACATGGACCAGCTGGTGAAAGGAAAGGAAAGGGCAAGGTGCTCAGCATGGTCTTCATCTCACCCTTTACCAGCAAGACTGACCCTGAGCAATCCCAGTCCCTTGAGACCAGTGGGATAACCCAGAGCAAGAAGGACTTAACCTTGAAGAAGGATCACGTTAGGAAATATTTAAACAAATGGGATATTCACAATTTCTGTTCACAGCTTGGCAGAAGAGGCCCTGGGGGTGCTGGTGGACAACATGTTGATCCTGACTCAGCAATGTGCCCTTGTGGCAAAGCAGCCAAACAGCCTCCCAGACTGTATTAAGAGCAGCACTGCAGGGAGCAGGTTGAAGGTGCTGATTCTTCCCTTCTGCTCAGCTCTGGTGAGACATATGTTGAACATTGTGTCCAGGTCTGGGCTTTCCCATACAAGAGAGACATGTCCACGCAAGAGCAAGTCCAGCAAAGGGCCACCAAGATGACTAAGGGATTGAAGCATCTTGCATATGAAGAAATGCTGAGAGACCTGGGACTGTTTAAGCCTGCAGAAGTCTAGAGGCAGTCTCATCAATGTGTAAAAATATCTAATAGAGGGAACAAGGAAAATGAGGCAGAATCTTCTCAGAGGTGCTCTGGGATGGGACAAGAGGAAATGGATACAAACTGAAATACACAAAATTCAGTTAAAATGCAACTTTTTTACTGTGAGGGTAGTCAAAGCCTGAAACAAGTCACCCAGAGAAGTGATGGAGTGTCCATCCTTGAAGATATTCAAACCAACTGGACATGGCCCTGAGCAACCAGTTCTAGCAGGGGGTTGGACTAGACATGGTCCACAGACCCCCTTTAAACCTCTACCATTGTGCAAATTGTGATTCTGTGGATAAGATGGTATGCTTTTTTTGGACTTTTAAATATTCTTGAATTGTATAGTTTCTATAGAATTGTCATGACATATTTTATCTTCTTTTTGACTTCATAATGGTTAAAAGCCATTTTGAGGGCCACAGAAATTAAAAATATTCCCTCCCATTTCTGATACTCCCCTTCTTTGACAGATGAACCACTTTTTCCCCACTGATCTCACCTGACCTTTGGTTCACCCTAATACCTCATTGTGTATATATATATATATATTTTAATTAAAGCTTTATTTATTTTTCTTAAGGAACTGGAACAGGCAATATTTCATATATAGTATATACAGATAACATTACTTCTCACTTATTCAGCACCATTCTGAATAATTTCTCTCTGTAATTCCTGCCATATGGTAATAGGATGCCAGTTCTTTTTTGCAGCATTAGGTCTCTCTCTTCCTTTAATCTCTTCTGTAAACTTTTCTCTCCTCTCTCCTTATATCTCTTAAATAACAAATAGTAGATGTCAAGAGAAATAAACTCCATAAGGCGTGACAAATAAAAACAGGAAAATTTTGGGTTTGTTGTTGGGTGCTTTGTTGTTTTCAAAGTAAAAGAAGCCTGCCTTTGATTAATAAAGGCTTCTATGATCACAAAGTTAATACGTTAATACTTCAATTCTTAGACTCTTAGACTTTATTGTTTCAGTAAAACATTTTTCTAACAGGAAGGGAAGTGCATACAGTGCAAAACATCCATCAACAGCCATATGGCTGTTCATGGCCATATAACCAGCTTTTCCAGCACTGTATAAAAGAAATAGCAATTGTCTTTCTGCATCAATAAGAACATACTGAGACACATTTTAGGGCAAAAGAGAGTCTATTATCTCTTTTGTCTCATTACCTGATGACCCAAAGTACTGATGTTGCTAGGAATTCCTGTAGGCTTCCTTACTGGAAACACCCCGCTTGGCAGATATATAGGTTAAATAAATGAAGGAGTACTAACTTGCAAAGTCTTGCTTTGACTTACTGAGAAAAATTTCAACTCTGAGTAAAGACAATACATGACTGAAAATGAAGAGCAGAAATGAAATCTTGTACAAGAAAAATGCTTCAATTTATGTAAACACATATGACTATGATGGAACAGTGCAGAAATAAAGAAACATACAGAGGATAGGAACCAAGTATGTATACTCGGTTGTTCAGATTTTTCAACGCAGATGTCATTCAAGGAAGTAGTTAAAAGGTAGTTAAGTTCATGATGTTTTGCATAGTGAACTAAAAAGCTATAGAAACATGGTATTAAAAACAGAAAGGTATTTGGAGAGCACAGGTTGGCCCATGCCCTGCTTCTCATCGTGAAATATTGACTTGAGAACTCCCACCACCTGTGCAGAGACAGGCTTGAAAAATGAAGTAGGGACATTTCAGCGTATTTATTGGCATAAATAATTTTCAGTATCATGAATTGTGAACAGTGTTCACATGAAATTATCTAAAGCTTGGACTGTAGTTTTTTTTCTAGAATGAGTGCTGTTTTCTCGTGGGTCAATAATCTTGACAAACTAGTTAGCTGGAATGGCTTTCTTACAAAGCAATAAACAACAAATAATACTTCCTCAGCCAACTCTAAGAAATAGCACTTACAAAAGAGGTAATTTTTGGCATGTTTATTGAAAACTTGTGCTCTTCCAAGCTGACTTCATTGCTTTGAAGCCAGAATAATTACTTCTTATAGTACCTACAGGAAAAATACTGGGAGCAAAATCAGCTCAGTGGGACATCTGGCCTTCTTTAATAGCATTCATACTTTAAAGAAGTGACTTTATAGGTATAGCACCTAACCCTTCCCAATCTGCAACTATGTATTTGAATGTGGTTTATTGGGCAATAGGAATATTTTTATTTAGCCATTGAGATTTTAATTGTGCCCCCACAGCTCCTATTTTTCTGTCTAGCAAGTTTAGAGGATTTGGTGCTAATTAAAAAAATAAAAAA
>NW_010112308.1:28386-37566 GCF_000699245.1 Pterocles gutturalis
AAAAAAAAAAGGGGGGGGCAGATTTTATAAATAGGAAAAAAATATTCTTTGGATTTTGGCAGCACAGGACTACATGTCATTGGCAGTTAACATAGACAAATGAGAAGACTGGCAAATTCCAACAATGGTGTTGAGAACTTGCTGCCCACACTATATGAATTTTATAGGAGCAGTTAACACAGACAAATGAGAAGATTGGCAAATTCCAACAACGGTGTTGAGAATTTGCTGCCCACACTATATGAATTTTATAGGTTATTCCAATTAGCTCCACTCTGGCTGAAGGGATGAAATGCCCATTGGTGGCTGATGTGCACTAAGCACACTCCCAGAAAGCATCTGTAATTTTTTTTTTTTTTTTTTTTTTCTGAGAGGAATTCAGTTCAGGCACTCAGAAACTGCTCCACAACATCAACCAAAGCACAAAAAGCAAAGACAATTGGGCTATTCACTTGAAAAGCACACTTCTGACACATTCCCAAAGATATCACTCTTTTCCATAGAACAGAATTAAGCATCAGTGCTCGTCTGATAGCAAGCAGATTTTTTCAGGGATAATGATCCTGCTAACAATTTAAAGAGACTTAAAGCTACAGGGGAAAGTTACCCTAGGGGAAGTGAACTTTCAACATATAACCAGAAAACAAAGAGTTGTTATTCATAGTAGCAGGTATCTATTCTTGAAAGTCATAGATATCTAGTCCTCGTTATCAGATCAATATTAATTAGCTAACTCTGACTTTTAAATCCCCCCGGATATGTTTGCAGTTATAGATTCCTTTAGCACTGCTGCAAGTTTCACTTTTTCCCAGAGAGAAAATTTCCTCACTCCTGAATGCATTAACTGCAACATTTTATCCAAGGTTTCAGTTTTCACTTCCAATAGGAAGCCGTTTCACCAGTCTGTTACACTGAAATATCCAGTGTACCCTGCTTTTTGAAACTTTGGTTACAAGCTAACTTTGTTCTTCAGTGCATAGGTAAACTGAAGCAGCCACTGAGCAAACCTGGAATGAGTAATGTCTTGCTGTCAGTTATTTTGACAAGACTTTCACTTTGAATTTACTACATCTTCAATTTGCAATATAATGGCCTACTAGATTGAACATTGACAAATTTTCCTTCAGCTAAGAAAAATAAGAGATGGAAAACTCAATGACACCAGGTAAGAGACTTGCATGTTAATACTTGTGCATAGGTAAGTATGGCTAAACAGGAACAGAGGCAACCTTAAGGTAAATGGGGGGGGGGGCTTTAGAGCTCATGTACATCATGGGGACAGGCATGCATGGCACTGCATGTCACTAAGAGAGGGAACTGCACAGCCTCTATTAAATCTATGAGTGGATGAGAAGCCTAACACTTGGCATTAAACTCCAGGTCTTGTGAGAATTTTCCATGATAAATGGAGCTGTATATACACTGGTTAGCAAGAAAAAAAGATACAAGACATCTGAAAGGCTAGAAAATGACACTAACACAGAAAGCTCATTAGATGCAAATATTTTAATTACACAGATTTTACTAGGAATTGAAAAGATGTATTTTCAGCCTTAAAAGGGGACAGAAGGAGGAGAAAGGGCTTGGAATAGTTTGCCTGTCTTCTGGAAGATATCAAATTAAATTTGCATTTCAAAGCACGTGTCATTTTGGACACAAAGAATGTTTTAAACTTCAGAGGTGAAATTCTATCCACTGCAAAATTAATAGAATTCGTTGTTCTTTTTGTGAGATAATTGAAATCAGTAGAATACTTGTTTATAATTATTCTCAGGACTCAAAACTATTCATTAGCTCTTATTCTGCAAAACATGTATGTATGTACTTTAACATCTGGTTAGATGTTTTGCTGAATGTCATTTCAGAAGTGTAGCTCACATGACATACAAAATGCATTTTCATGAAGTTACATCCTCTTCTCAATGCCAAAACTCCAATTCTAATCTGCAAACCAGAATCTGTTGCACAGCACTGCTGAGATGGTAGGAAATATGTAAGTACGTGCATTTGAACAGAACATTTTCATAAATTCTTGTTCCAAAAACTGTTTTGCAGCTTCCTGAAGCATTCCAAACTATGACTAGTATTGTCCTTTTTACTACTGAACTATAAAATTGTAACTCCATGACATTTATATCCTCACTATCATACATAACGCAATGCATTTTGAAGAAGTAAGAGGGTAAGGTAGCATAGCGTGTAGTTGAATGATCTTTACTCAGAAATGGTTCTAAAAACCACTTTAAATTAAGAAATGGTTACACCTTTTTCCAGTTTCGCATACCTCGTGGATATTATTGCTTCCAGACTATATACCAGTCTGAAATGCAGCTTTCAGTGTTGCTGAAGTTTCCGTCAATAGCAGGAATATCCATAGCTGGTCAAGCTCAGCCTGTTTAAAAGTTAGTGTCACCATCTAGTGGCAGTTTGGAGGAGGTTAGATGGCACATTCTTCAATGCAGTATTTTTTTTATTATGTAAGAGCAATACACTCAGACGTTTTCTACTCTCATTATATTCATTTAAGCACATCAGTTAAATATTCGATTAGAAATTTAATGGAGAATTTAATTATAATTTATACAAATGTATCTTCATAATATTTGTAAAAAGCTAAAATTAATATTTCTTGCCAGTTTGCTGCCCTTTTCTCATGGACCATTTTGCATAACTTTGTGAGCTGGACAGATACCTACCTACAATATTTAATATAGATTAAGAATTCGTATTCTTAGATCTTGAATTAATGGACTTCACTGAACACTTATTCATAGAACGGGGATATTAGTGTTTGTTGTTCTGATATACTACTTCTTTTCAATTATTAAAAAAAACACTAACAGTGGCTTCTTTTTAATTTCACTTATTATCTATTATAATATCATTTTCTTTGACAGTGCAAAAAAGTTAGTTTTTACTACTTGAGTTGTCATGCCAATCACAGCCTTGAGCCATTAGAGAAGATAATGTAAAATCCAAAATCCATCCCATCTACCACAGTTCTCTAAAATTTCTGCTTCCCATGTTGTCCAATATATTCTCTTTCCTTCAGCTCATTCATGACATTTCTTACTATTTTGGCATTTTACTGATTCCAAACCAAGAGTTGAATCCACTGTACTGCTCTGAGGAAACCTAGTTTAGTTTTCCCTCACATCAAACAGCCTCTACCTCAATTTTTTGAGCAATTTTAACATGTTACTGCATAAAATAATTCTTCACTTTACATAGTTGCCACTTTTTTCCAGACTGTCTTCTTCTTTCCCTCTGTTTTTTTTTTTTTTTTTTTTTTTATCATACACAAAAAATTCTACCCAGAATTTATGTCTCCAGCAGGTACTATACTAGAGATTATCACTGCTGCCCTCATCGAACTATTAAACCTTTCTACACCTCAGTGCACAGCATTTTGTATACTTTACAAACCATGACATCCTATCATTGCTAACTTGGAATGCAGAGAAGAGCCACAAATGCTGTAGATTATAAAAATTATCCAAATAGGACTGGAAGTTTTATTATAGAGGGCCCCCCATCCCCAAGCACATAGATGTTGCAGTTTACACCGTAGGCCAGTCTTTGTTTCAAGAGCCAGAGACACTGGCAACCCACACCATTTGTATGTGCAGTATACCAATCAGAAGAGCCAGTGGAAAAAGAGCACCTCTGACTCTGAAATCTGAGTATATTATATTAGAACAGCAAAAAGTCAATTCCAAAAAATACATGAGCCTTTTGGACAGGAAAGAGCATGGCAAGGAAATGAAAGAAGCTGCACTCTTTCTCCGTTTTCTTGGAAGGACATCATATTCAGGGGAAAGATATAGGTGAAGTCTTCACTCTACTACGGGCAACAAGCCTCAAGGCTTTTGGCATCTACAGTTCAGTCCACTGTGAACATGAAAGAGACTGTAAATTACTAGACACAGTCATTCAGCAATGACAATACTATGATCCATGAAGAAATGTCAGCTAGCAAAGCTATAGAGTTTGGGGTTTTTTTACATTATATTTTTGGAAAGTCAGCAAATACGCAAAAGTATACAAAAAGTACATATACTTATTTGTACTCAGATTTAAAAAAAAAAAAAAAGCACAAAAATAAACAAAGCATGACCACCTTATCTGCAAATGCCTGTCTACAGAAGACTAACATATGTTCTTCAAAAGACATAACGAAATATATAATGGACTAAAAAACAATAAAAACATTATGTATTGCACTAATACAGGTCCTTGTGGATTGCCAAAAATACTGATATAATGAAAATCCTGCTAGCCAATGATTTGGGAAAAAGGTGGTTGTAAACTAGACAGTACAATTGGCTATTATTGACCAACAATAGGTGCCATTTGACCAATATCACAGAATGTCATTGTAATAATAACTTCAGCTATAGCAGTAGTATGGCATACAGGGATGCATACGAGACACATAAGCATTCTTTAAAAGAATTTCTGCAGACTCTGCCAGGGAGTGGTAGCACAGAATGATTTCAAACTCATTCTTTTTAATAAGCTGCTGCTCTGGGAGGAGGTACATCTGCAGTATGTTTCCTCCACCTGCTCTACGTGTGCTGGTGGATAAATACAGTTTAGTCTGCTGTTCACTTTCTCTTAAGTTCATCTAAGTTATATTGTCTCTAAGAAGAACATTTTATGCAACACAACTTGTATGACTTCTTCAGAGACAGCACAGGGATTGAAGGCATGATTTGGAAACAGAAGGGTCTGGAAAGTGAAGGGTGGAAAGTGGGAGAAGAGAAAGTCTCAGTGGGGTTTTGGTGGGGGTTAGAGAAGCCTCAGGCAAGTAACCTTGCTGGATACATGAGGTTAAGTGCAAGACATCGTCTGCGAAAGTGGGGAAGAGGAAGTCTCAGTGGGGTTTTGGTGGGGTTAGAGAAGCCTCAGGCAAGTAACCTTGCTGGATACATGAGGTTAAGTGCAAGACATCGTCTGCTGTTGAAGATAGGGGTATGCAGGAGAAGAATCATATAATTCTTATTATCTTCTCTGTTTCTAACCCTTTGCTTAGCAGGAACAAGCTAAAAGGGGAAAAGGGTATATGAAGTGTTAGGTTTTGCCAGGACTCAATGGTTAAATGGGATTTAACTTATTATTTCAGTCCAGATATTAACAGTTAGGTTTGTTTAGGCAATGTTTTGATCAGTTACCCCTTTCTGAGAAGATGACAGAAAAACACTGTTTCAAAAGCAGAGATGCTCTCCTATTTGCAGAACTATAAGACAGCTTGTTTGAGAAACAGGCTGCCCTCCTGCACACCTCCAGTCAGCTCTGCAAAATTGCAGCAAATTTCCTTTACTTAGTAGACACCAACAGGGTCTCAGAAGGTAAATTGATGATAAAAGTTTGGTTTTAAATAAATCTTTTACCAAATCCGACCATTTATGAGACACTTCAAAGCAGAAGGTATCAAATGAGAATTATTAGTAGCTGAAGCTGAGGGGATAGTGTTTTGTAATTTATTTTTAGTTTCCCTTGTTTCCAATAAACTGAGCTTCTGTTGCTTTTATGGTACATTACTTTTTTACTACACGAGGTGGATTACAAACAGCCAAGACACTGCCCTCAACCAGTATCTTTTTTTGTTTTGTTTTGTTTTGGTTTTTTTTTTGGCACATTCTCATTTCTGTTTAGAAAACCAGAAGTTCCTTTTTACTTACAGAAGGGAGGGGAGTTACATGTGGTACTGTTAAATAATTAAGTTTGTTAATTCATTATGTAACAGATTTTAAAACCAGAGGGACTATTGTGATCATCCAGTCTCACCTTCTGCATGTTCCAGGCCACAAAACCCCAGGCCGCAGTTCCTGCCAGTAGCCCAGCATGCCTGCAGTGCAGATCTCTTACGTATCAGTGGTTCCCAAACTGCAGCTAAGGCTCACATGAAGAAATTGGCAATATTCTATGCTTCTCCAAAGCTTCTCTACTCATATATTACAAGTCTTCTTTATTGCTTAGCATTACTACCTTCCTCCTGGAATTTAAAAACCTTATTAATCATGATGTTGTGCTTTTTCTAGGTCACTCTGTTCGATTTTAAATATCCTATTAGGAACACCTCTGCTCCACAGCAATTTATAAAGTTCTGAGATTGCCTGAATTGCCACACGTTAGGTTATGTGATAAAAAGCTCATCTCCACACACAAAGAGAAGTGCAGAGGCAGCACGGCAGGTGGGGGAACCCCAAAAACCTGATCAGAGAAAGGGAGCCCATGCCCCAGCTGCTCCCAGGGCTGTCCCAGGAAACTCTTAGCCTCATGGCCCAGGGGGAATGCCCATCACCCTGAGCTGACAGAAGGGGCTGTCTAGAGCATGTTACAGACTGAAGGGTGTTACTGCCTACGGGAGCATGGGACTCATTATGGGATTGCACAAGACTTATTATGGGATGTTTAGGGGAGGAACCATATGCAGGGAAAGGGAGTGATTAGGGGATGTGCAAATGTGGGAAAATAGAGGATGAAGGGGATAAAAGGTCACAGGTAAACAGGGCTGGTCAGTACGCTTGTGTTGTAGTTTGACCCTGGCTAGCAGCAAAACACCACAACAACCACTTGCTCACCCTCTGAAACCAGGACAACTTGCCAGCTATGCCCTGCACCTGATCAGCATAGTCTGTCCCATCTCCTCATTAAACACTAACTATATTCCTGGTGAAGGAACTCTATTCAGTGAGCATACGTGTGTATGGATTTCCAGCAACTGGCATCAGACCATGGGTCAGAGGGGCCCATGCATGTTGGATATGCGTGTTTGTGTGTGTGCGTATTGGGAATGTGTGCACAGCCTTGCAACTGGTTAAGACTTGGGGGCACGGGGCTGTGGCAGCCTTGCCTCCATTGGCATACTGGATTTAGCATGACCTAACAGATAAATATGAATACCAATCTATAAATTATATATGCTTCTGTGCACACAAGCATGTATGTATTTCATACGGTTATATTTATCATTCTAATATTTTAGATCAAAATCCAGCTTGCCTATTAGAAGACTACAAAAAAGAGTGGTTCATAAGGCTCAAACACTGCTACCTATCCAAAGCGAGATGATATAAAAGAAGAACAACAAGAGTGTATTTAAACACCAGCTGTACTGGAGCTCGGAGAGCTAGGTCAGAGCATCATATTAGGAACCTGAGATGACAGATCATCTTTGAAGTCTGAAGACCTAACTATATGAAGCCTACTTTTTTCATAATGCTGGATATGTTGATAGTTACCTGTTGGACAACATCTTAGGAGAGCAAGAAATCTGAATTGTATTTCTTCCTAGTTTTGAAGCATTTAAACTCATACTATTGGTCTTGCATAGGATCCCTATTTCAAGGCTGAAATATTTCGAATTATCTATATTCAAGATCTCTGTTAATACTGAATAAATACTGGAGATAAATGACATTTTAGGTTTTGGGCCAGAAAGCTTTGTCATCTTCTGTGTCTTCTCATTCCCAGGAAGAGAGACAGACCATCTCGGTGACAAGGAATGCAAGGTCCTCTTCAGGGAAAGTGTGATTTTTCCGACTTCCTATCACCTGAAACAGTTCAGTAAACATTGCATAAAAGGAGGAAGATTTTTTCCTCATCTTATTTTGGAAACTAACCCACAAAAAGCAGAAATAATTTAATAGATTTAGGCCAAATTTGTTACTTCCTGGGCCTACTGAAATAATTTTTGCACAGCATATAATTCAATTTGCTCAGCCTTATTTTAGAAGAAAATAAGCAGAAAATAGCAAGGTTGCCTTGTGTCACTTCAATATCAACTAAAATAGAAAGAAAAAAATGTGTAACTCAGAAAAGGAACTTATGTCAAGAGGAACACAGTAAGAGTGACACCATAATTTCAGTCACCTGAAATGGACAACATCTTCATTATCTAGAAAACATAAGAGCAAAAAGATTCATAAAATGTTTTTAGACCACAAATAGCCAGTATTTAATGGCAAATACATATGCCAAGCCAGCAATAAACTAGTTTAATTAGAAACCAAATATATTTCTGTCCTGCTACACAGAAGCAGTTCCTAACACCTTTTAAATCAAAGACAGAGAAATCTACTGGGAAGATAATATCAAATCTAAAGCAATTTTACAGAGGAAAGTACTGTCACATTCTAAGAACCGTAACACAAAGCTTATCTATTTATTCCCCGCTTCTTAACCTACTGCATTTGCACACATACACATTTATGAAAAAAAAGTAAAATAATTTGGAATAGGGTAAGGTATTACCCAGGGACTTTTAGACACTGATTGGAAAAAGATGCCAAAACCATTGGTAGCTAACAGTTTTTGCGTATACTCTCACTCTTATCCAAACTAAAGGCCTGAAAAATACTAACCAGATAATGGATTATACTTCAATAAAATAGATTTCTAGTACTTTTTTAAACAAGACGCAGGGGCTTGCTGAATGTTTAGTAAAAGAGGAAGTGTATAGTATAGTTATAAGGGATGGCCTAGTTAAAAAAGACTACAGACCTACTGCTTTTACCTGGCCCTCTTGCTTCCCTTAGCCATAAAACAGCTGCTGCATTTGTCCATACTGGCTCTTGTAGCAAATTCCTGGCTAATAAGAAAAAGTCAAGGAAAACAGGCCAGAGAGGCACTTAGGATGCAATAGCTCTGTGAAGGCTCAGAAGGGACACAGACTTTCAAAGCTTGCAAAAGCCCTCCACAGCCCAGAGGACTTCCATGCTCTTGTACCAGCCTCTTAACCTATACTACTGCTATACTGCTACCTTAGCAATATTTCTGGCCATGTGTTGTCTCCCCAACTCCTACGCCCTCCCTTCCTTCCCCACAAGCGCACCCTTTTACTTTTCTAAATCCCTAAGGATCATTCGCGTGCAAAACTTGTTCAACATACTTGGAAGTACAAGTATGTTGAACAAGTACAAGATACCATTGCCGGTATCCTAACAGGACAAGGGTAGAAAAGGCATGTCCTTGGTGATCTAGTTAACTGATGATTTGTAGTGGTGAGCTAAACAGTATTTCATGTCAGTTCAACAAAATTGGGACAATTGTTTCTGCCATCTAGGTGGTATCTTCATAAGATACACCTTGGAGAATCTTATTTTATGGGACGTCTACCACCAAACATGTTCTGTTTCAGGTACGTACTGTTCACTCAGATGCTGAACTCCCCCA
>NW_010112308.1:37597-48427 GCF_000699245.1 Pterocles gutturalis
GAATGCCAATTATATGACCTGTTTGTATAGAAAAGGGCATGTCCCACTGGGCATAACCAATGACATTATAGTTGACCAAAGCAGGAAATATCAAACAACCTGGAAACAGTTTTGTGGGAGAGCTTCAGAAAAATAAGTCTTGGGAAAACAGAAAACAAATTTCTTTGTGGAGTCTATGCATTTTACTGCAGCTAATGCGAAGGCTTGTTGTATGGATAATGCAACCTGATATGATGAAGTCACTATTTGGAATAACCTAAACTCATTATTTCAAATACCCTTCCCTGCCATAACTATGAAGGAATTTCTTTCAGACACTACAATGTGCTGATCCATGCCTGGATTCTGGGTTTATTGAACGCTACCCACAAGAACCTTTTACTAGCTGAACTACCCTACTGTCAGTATAACTCCTTTATATCTTACTTGAGAACAAGTTATCATAATTATTATAAAAATATTTATATCTTTATTTCAAAACTTTTTATATAAAGCCTCTCATGCATCTTTTTTTTTTTTCATTTATATATACACGTCCTGTCTGTTTTATATCTTAGGTTTATGTTTTATAACTTTCCCAGGTATTTCTCAATGGACAGCTTATTCTTCTATAAATTTGACAAATGTCTATGCACACAAGAAAAAAAAAATCAGATGTGTCATTTCTTTAACAGCTACTATTTATACATTGGCTGGCAGAGTTCTCTCATTCAATTTTCAACAGTTTGTTTTTATTGTTTACGTTATTTCCTTCCTTCAAGTACATTATAACTTTGGCCTTTACTTTCTAAACAATTTCCAAGGCTGGTTCAATGTGTGCTACCTCCAGTACCTCCCCTTCCCTCTTTGGTAATTCATCATTCCTTTTCTTTACAACTCTTAGGGCATTTTGACAATTTAAATGCATTTTTCATGCCCATCTGGACAGGGATGAGAAACTGCTATGAGTAGGGGATGTCCCTATAGATCTTCTTGCTCAAAAGTGGAGTGAGAAGTGGGACCAAAGGTTACAGTGACCTGCTGGGACTTCCTGAGTGTTAGTAGCAGGACTCCAGAGAATTTCTCTGTGCCTAGCCCCCTGATCCAGCCCACCTGAGGGAGTGCTGCTAGTCTTCCTTTGGTGCACATCGAAGACTTGGGGCACTTTGAGCAACATTTTGTGGGGGGTGGAGGGGAAGACAAGAGTAATCATACACACTCGTGATCATCTAACTCATTACAATAACAACATATGGCTGTGTTGTTGAAACCAGGACAGGCTGGTTGCATACACATAGCCACCTTTTCTCCCATATCAAGGATGCCAAAAAAAAGTGATCAAAGTCAGTACAGTACCAATAAAAGCAACGTCTGTTGCCCAAGTTGTTAGAACCAGCAGGTAAAGGTTTGGGACCCAGCAGACTTCAGCAGAGACCTCTTACCTACAGCAGCTAATGGATGCTCCCCTGCTTTAAGCAACCCAAGGGACTTATTAGGAAAGAGATGGTAGAATGGATATGTAACATAGTGGGTTTACTGAAAGAAGTAGAGAGGGTCATTATTATTTGAATATTTGAGTCTGAACTATGCACATTCAGGAGAAAAATCTATAACTTTAATAGACTAAGCTTACACACAGAAAGGAGAACAGACCTGAAACTTTCTGACCTGCCACTGCTGTCAGTGAACATTGTAACAATGCACTGGCTTAAAAAATAGCAGATTTAAACATCAGTCACTTCTGAACAAAGGAGTATTCCATTTATTCAGCATCTTATCAGAACTACATGAGTTTTTGACATATTGTGTACATTAACCTTTATGCTAAAATACTGAGCTAGTTTTACACAAGAATAATCTTGTTATAACCACTGTTTGACTAAATTTAAAACTTGTCTCATCCCTGTATGTGATTTAGAGTTTTTAACCTGTTTTGTTAAAGGATTTTTTTAGACAATGACTTTAATACCTCTTTTCAAATAACTGGTTATTAATATTAGGAAAAGATGGAAATGAATGCTAACTACTAGTAAATCAGATTGTATTCTGCACTTCTGAAGCTACATGACCTCTCATAATACATGATAATTAACCTTCATTAAAATTACAAATTCCACAAAGGACATGTATGAAGCCAAAAAAAGTGCAAAACCATTAACATCACTGGAACTGACGGTAATAGGTAATTTTTTTGTGGACAATTTTTATTAGTGTAGAAAAAGAAACAATCAGAATTTTAATTCCTGCATTATTTATTATAAATTAAGAACTTGAAAGTATCTCCCGAAAGAGTGAAGCTTCACATGAAAGCTACTATTCATCATTTATTTTTAGTGTCAATAAGTCTTGCTTGGATTGAGCACCATGGGAGAACAGAAAGAAAAAAAAAGAAAAAAAAAGCAGATGGGGATATATTTAAGCTACTGTTTTCAATTTCCTAACTTTCATAGCAAAAGTCTTTACTACAAACCAGACTACAGAAGTGTTAGAGGTATAAATATGAAGATGGAAGTAAACAATTGTACTATACTAGATTTACTAGGCTTGTTTTCTTTCCATCAGGGCTAAGACAATAATTTCAAACGTCTTTGGATGCACAAGAAAATTTCTCAGTGTGCATCCTAGAGACAGCATTTTAATCTGAGTGAAACCAATCCAATATAATACATGGTGGAGGAAGTCATATGACCCACAGCAATCATCTGATGTGGTAAACTGATTTAACAGTCCCATATAAACAGTCTCTCAATTTCAAAAACTAATCAGAAAGCAGAGGAAAATCAGAAAATAGAAAGCTAAAATTTAACTTACACATAGAAGATATGGGAAATAAAGAGAAGAGAGATAAATGTTACACTGTTTTTGTTGGTTACTAAAGCTGAAGAGCTAGATACATGCTATGAGCACCAAAGAGAAAAAAAAAAAAAAAAAAAGAAAGCCAGTGGTAGAAATATCTAGATGGGTAGAAATGGTAGAAATATGGAAAGTTTTGTCATTTAATTTACTACAGAAGATGGTAACAAAGGCTCAGAAAGAAGAACTCTGCATTTGTTGTCTGAATTATATTCTGCAAATCTGAATTTTAAAGGAAATGTGTATATGATGTGAAAAAACTGATTCTGAAAACTTCCCTTTTCAATAGAAATGTTTGTCAGAGCCTGTAACCATCTTAAATGCAACTAAAGGCAATCAGTAAACCACTACTTCCATCAATTTCATTTCTTGTATCCATCCTGAACTTTGTTACAGTTTAGGTTTCTACTCCTCCTTCCCATTTACTCTTTCAGACCCTTTGCCTTTGACTTACTTATGGATGTTTATTCTAATTTGTCAGAAGATGTCAATGTCACAGTATCTTAGAATTCAAGACGCACATCTTAAATATGTTGGTGCAGAAGGAAGGAAATCATACGGCAATTGCTGTGCAATTATTTCATTTGTTAAAAGTGAGAGGTATGAATTATATAAATAAGCACTGCTCTGGAGGATATATATTCAATAATTTCACATGCTAGTTCCTGGAGGGTCTTGTTCTGCTAAATGTTGGGCCAGAAGTAGGTAGTTTTCAAAACTGCATTTTCTATGCCAAGAAAGTCAGAGCAGTTGTTGGACTGAAACAAATAGTATTCATATTCCACTTGTACTTTAAAAGCAGAGATGTACTTAAACACAAGCTAATAGCTTAGGGGAGGTGTATGTACAACTAAATCACCTGCCATTCCTTCTTTTAAAGCATTCTTTAAACATTTTTACTAACAGTAAGTAAAGGGGAGGAAAAAAAGGCACTGAATGATGTTTCTATCCTACACCACAAGGTAGCAGTAAAGGATAAAAGGAAAGCCTAAAAAGTAACCACTAAAGGCCATAGGGGAGAGGGAAGGAAGGAAGAAATAAACAGAGAAGCTTAACAATTTTGATGGATCCCCCACAGCTTAATTACACGTAGATATTCAAATGCAAGGATGTCTAATGGTGTAAATTGTATATTAATCAGGCAGAAAAAAAGTTAAACTTATACCTGGGTGTGATTTCAACCAGACGTTCAGCTGCAGTCCTTCTTTCCCTGGTAAATCTTTGATTTTAATAATTCATTGTGTTGATAGACTAGCTAAGACACCATCATCACTGTTCAGTAGGCCAAGATCACCTGCATGAAAAATCATTTATTGGTGTGACCGAATTGAGTGTGTTTATCGCTGCATTTTGGTGGACTTCCCTCTTCCCTCCATGACAGGAGAGCAGGGAAAGTAATCAGTTCATTTCAACAGACATATAATCTGAAGATGTTTCAGTATTTCCAAGTGTACTAAGGTTGCATTCGTTAAGATTATGTCTATCTGTTATGGATATCAGCTATTTGGGGTAACCAAAATTAGACGAACTTTGCAGACCTGCTCCAAATGGGAACGTCTTTGTTCCCACCTGATAACGTTTGCTTGCAGACAATGAATGCAACCCTCGACGGCTCAACAGCTTTTCACCTTTACATCACATGGCACATTTAGCCACCAGATGGCAGATTCTCCCCATCAGACTAACAGCTAATACTAAGATTCAGAAATATTTAAAATATTAAATGAGTTTCTAAGGTTTGTCAGATCCGTTACCTTGGGTAACTTTTTTTAAGCATGCTGTTCTGTCTACGTTAAATAATATTCTGTCTGATTGGACAGGGCAGAGTATTTTCTTATTCTTTTCAGATTAAACTTCTTAGTACTTTTGCTGTTGCACTGAATAAATTCAGTGAAAACACTCTTTTCCACATAAATGTGTGTTGACTTATTAATTTGAAGGTGGACAGGAACAATAAATGACAGGATTTCCTTGACTAAAACAAGAAAAAGTGCCAGTATCTGCATTTTAAAAAATAAATAAATCTTGACAAGGCATAGATACCAATAGTGCTCAAAGTCTGCTAACTGCTCCAGAAGCCTATTCTCATAGACTCTAAGAGCAACAAATAAATCCATGATTGCTCAGTAAATCACTATTTCTAATGCTGCGTGTGTCATCTGGCTAACAGTACAAAGGTTGATCCTTTATTGAGGTGGTTACTCACTTATGACTATTTTATTAAAGACAGGAATAGGAATTGGGTAAAAATTATGAAGCTATAGAGAGGTAAAGATATATAATCTGCCATAGATTGCTATTACTAATAGAGAGGAGTATAGCCTCCTATATAGTGTGACGTTGAGAAACTGAACGCAGGTTTTAGTCAGAAAACCTCTCTTAGGTAGATTCCAAATCACAGTAACACACAAAGCTTCTCTCCAAAACTTCTGCAGATATATCAAATCTATACAAAAAACTGCAATATGAATTTCTGATAATGAGCTGTTATTTTCTTCACCATCTTCAGTTTTCCAAGTGATTTCACAGATAGCTAGCATCAAAGCTATTATTATGACAGCACAGTTGGCAAAGAGAAGCATCCTGGTCAAGCAGGCAAAACATCTGCCCTTCCAAATGAAATTTATTCTGGCAAACAAATCACAACAGACCAGAGACAAAGGAACAAAAGGTATTTTCCTTCTAATCCTGCTGTTGTACAGTCCGCAACGTGTGTCTTTCAGATTAACTCTTCTCCAAGGTTTAATCTCTACTCAGTATCAGGTAAGAAATGTTAAAATAATATATGTGTGAGAGATAAAAAATGAGCATCCAACACAATATACAATACACAATGGGCTAAGGTTCTCACTACTCTGTTTCATTCCTGTTTTCCACAGTGGGCCAACTGAAATGCTTCACTGATATCCTGCACAGTGAAACAATCAAGGCAAAAAAAAATACATGAACTATCTTATATGTTCTACCATTTCTCCAAACTGAGGAAGTATATACTTTTCTCTGTGTTTTTCTTTTTTCTTGAAAATTCAGAAGAAAACATGAACCTTAGACAACTATGTTTAATACAGTCACATAATTAGAAGCAGTTCAGTATTTCTCAGTGATCACAAAAACATGAATGAAGGTAGAAATCCTCTATTCACATAATATGGATATAAAAAGGTAGAAGGATTCACTGTCAGCTTATTTACCATTCAGTTATTTCTTGCTTGTATGGACAACGTTCTTGCACTTAAAAAAAACCATAAGGGAATCAAGATTTTTACTGTGAGTCTTCCTAAAGCAATTTGAACAAATTTAGCTGCAGTGCGTTAGGAACCTTTTCACGGCAACTATTCAGTATTTATTATTCATGGTAGGGGTGGCTGAAAGGTTTGTGAGCAATACATTATTGAAGAATTTTTCACTGGTGTTAGCTAAATTATTTACTTAGAACTTTTTTTTTTTTTTTTTGGTAACATTTGCCTTGCTCTAAATTGTGTCAGATATTTTAAACGGAAAGGATTGGCTGAAATAACTAGTGGGGGGTATAAACTTGGTAACTTTGTTGTCCTTTAGGTAACCAAGTTATATTAATGTCTTGAGGTCCCTTAGGATCTGAAATCATGTCACTCATTAAAGTAATGATAAATATTGTGGTGTCTCTCAAAAGCTCAATTCACCAACACCTATAATATCAAACCATCTTGAGATCACAGAGCTGTAAAATTACCTTCACAGTTACTCTAAGGCATGGATCAGTAATGAGTTACATTCATATATTTAGATGCTTGTTCCTAGCATGTTTGATCATTTTTGATCAATTTTACACGCAAGAGGAAGTTTATACAGGAAAACATTTCATCATGAATGACTCCTCACACCAAAAATTAGGAAGCAGTTTTACCCTTTGTCAAACAAAAAAATTGTTACATAGAGATATTCCAAATTCTGTCAAAGTGACACTTATAATTCCAGGTGAGCAAGATACTCCTCAGTTTATTTAAAATGGTGCCAAGATTTTTCCTGAAACATTCTGAAATATATTTGCTTCTAAAAATAATTACTTTTTCTGGGACCTATGAAGGTTTCCAAGGAAGCTTTTGCTATAAAATTCAGCATGCATAAACTAGAAGCAACAGTTCTCCCTCAGAGCACAGGCTGAGATGAGATGAACTGATAGACAGAATCTCCAAATAAGTACACTAAGGAGTTACCCATTATGTCAGTTAAATTCTAGAGCCAAAACCCTACTTAATCAAAAGGATCTCTCATTTCTTCACTGATGTGTTTTATAAAGAAATAGAAATGTGACATTAACTTGAATGTTGCGTTCAAATAGTTCATTGAAATTTTACTTAATCTGGCACAAGTAAGGAATGGTTTTGAAGGTAACTTGTTGATGCATCTCATTTCATGTGTGAAATTCAGTAACTAGAACACTTACTTGATTTCTTAGCAAGTGTCTAACTTCCCAGTATATTTTACAAAACATTCAAAGGGCAGGAGTTTGTATCCTTAAAGAAATCATGCAAAGCAGGTTGTGGAAATGACTTAAAAAGCAGCTAAATAGCATCCATTTTGCCTCTCCCTCCAAACATACAGTTACCATGAAACACTGTATTTTTAGCAGCTATATTCCTATCATACAGTTGTCAAAAATGGGAAGCTGGTTGCTCTTATCATTCATTTTGTTCACTTTCCTTTCAGGAAATACTTAAATCCAAATGAGGTACTAGATTTTGAAGTCTCTGACAACACCAAATGTGTTTAGATTAGGTCACTTGTCTGTAAAAATAAAGTATCCTAATTTCATTCACATCAGACTTGGACAGAAATAGATCCAAAAGTTCCAGAAAGTCAGCAAATTTGAAAGTGTTGCAGCATCTTAGGAACATATGGGCTTCTCCATATGCGTTGTTCTTGCAAGTGTCCCCAAAGAGTCCCACGCCAATGGCTTTCTAAAATGCCTTTTTTTTTTCTAGATTGTAAGATACCAAAATAGAAATGTCTGAATAAACACATCTCTGAAATTAAAAGTATTTTCTTGGTGTTTATAACTTACCCTATAGCTTGCAAAACTACAAATTGAAACTGCTATTTTCGAGAGTACAAATTAAAAAACACTCTCATTGACATCCAGGTGTTTGGTTGAATATTCCTGAATAATGTGACCCCAGAGATGAAGGAGAATATGCATAACTATGCAAATTTTACAAAATAGTTCCTATTGTCTTATTCAGTATATGACCAGCTTATAAAATAATATCATTTGTTAGGTTTCTCTCAATTTCTGTAATAAAAACTCTGAAATGGCAAATGTAACTGTAGCCCCAATAAACTTATTTTTTACTTTTTTTTTTTTTTTTTTACTGAACAGGTAACAGATGGTCACAATTTTCAGCCATTGCAGCTTGACCTGGCCTAACCTTGCTCAAATAAAATTTATAACAATCTTTTGAAGGATTTCACTATGTCTAGCTTTTACTATTCAGCTAGATGCTACTCACAACATCAATCCTCCTCAGTGCTGAGCCTGATCACTGTGCATAACTACCCAGAAAATTAGCTGCTTCAACAGAATTTATAGTTTGTCTTACTGCCACTCTATTATGGATAGAGCACACCATGAGAACATGCCAATGAACCTGTTAAATTAAAATTGCAAAAATGTACTTGATATTTTACCTCCCTGTCCTCCAGGTGCCTCAGCATGGCTTCCAGGATGACCTGTTCCATGATCTTCCCAGGCACAGAGAGGTGAAGCTGACAGGCCGGCAGTTCCCAGGGTCCTACTTTCTACCCTTTTTAAAAATGGGTAAGTATCTTCCCAGGCACAGAGAGGTGAAGCTGATAGGCCGGCAGTTCCCAGGGTCCTCCTTTCTACCCTTTTTAAAAATGGGTAAGTTAGCCTTTTTCCAATCACCAGGGACTTCATCTGATTACCATGACTTTCCCAATATCATGGAGAGTGGTTTGGCAACTACATCAGCCAATTCTCTCAGGACTCTCGGATGCATCTCACCTGGTCCCATCAACTTATGTACATCCAGGGTCCTCAGGTGGTCGCAAACATGATCTTTTGTTATAGTAGGAGAGGTTTTGCTCTCCCAGTCCACGTCTTCCAGCCCATCCCCACAAGATGTGTAGGAAGAGAGGTGAAGACTAGTGTTAGTGAAGACTGAGGCAAAAACGTTAAGTACTTCAGCCTTCTCCTCATCTGTTGTTGCCATCTTGGCAGCCTCGCTCATCAGAGCAGGTACACTCTCTTTAACCTTTCTTTTCTGATTTACATAACTGCAGAAGCCTTTCTTGTTATTCTTAGCATCCCTCATCAAGTTCAGGTCCAGCTGTGTCATGGTCTTCCTGACCCCATCCCTACACAACTGGGCAGTGTCCCTATACTCTTCCCAAGATACCTGACCCTGTTTCCACTGCTTATGCACTTTCTTTTTGCCCTTTAGTTTGAGCCACAGGTCATGACTCAGCCACACTGGTCTCTTGCTTATCTTACCAGACTTCTTGCAGCTGGGGACTGAGAGCTCTTGAGCAGTATGAAAGGTATCCTTAAAGATCTGACAGCTCTGCTCTGCCCCCTTGTCCCTGAGGGCAGTTTCCCAGGGGATCCTTTCAACTAACTCCTTGAAAACCTGGAAGTTTAGTCTCCCAAAGTTCAGGGACCTGACTTGATTCTTCACTTGACCCATACTCCTCAGGACCATGAACTCCACCAGTGCGTGGTCACTACATCCCAGGCAGCCTCCAACCTTAATGTCCCCAACTAGCTTCCTCATATTGGTGATCACCGGGTCAAGTATTGCATATCCCCTGGTAGGTGTGTCTATTACCTGGCTTAAAAAGTTGTCTTCAATACATTCCAGGACATTGGAATACATTCTCTTCAATACTCCTCAAGCAGGGGTCCTGGTGGTTGAAGTCGCCCAGCAGGACAAGAGCCTGCGAGAGCAATGCCTCCTGCAGTTGCAGTAGGATGGCTTTGTCAATCTCCTCTTCTTGATCAGGGGGCTTGTAGTAGACTCCAAACACTAGGTTCTCTTTGTTGCCTCGGTCTCTCACTTTTAGCCACAGGCTTTCAACCTGCTCATGGCTATTCTTCAGAGACAGCTCTTCACAATCTATCCATTCCTTGATGTAGAGGGCAATTCCGCCACACCTCCTCCCTCGCCTGTCTCTTCTGAGCAGCCTGTAGCCATCAATAGCCACACTCCAGTCACGGGATTCATCTCACCAAGTTTCAGTGATGGCAACTAGGTCATAGTTTTCCAGGAGCACAATGGCTTCCAGCTCCTCTTGTTTGTTGCCCAGGCTGCATGCAGTAGCGTAGAGGCACTTCAGATGAGCTGCTGGTTGTGCTGCCTTTTTTGAGGAACACCTCTTTGTCCCTCTGAGGTATTTTCTCATTGTTTCCTTGTTGGCTTATGCCACCTGAGCATCCCCCCATTTCAAGCAAACTGCAGTGTTCTCAGTATTTTCCTGGGCAACAGGCTGAGGGCCCACTAGCACCCTGTCCCTCTAACCTTGACTTGTCCTCCCACATCTTGTTGTGCGCAAGCCTGACAGCGTCCCCTCCCCCTTTCCAATCTATTTCAAAGCCTTATTTATGAGCCCTGCCTGTCCGTGGGCAAAGACCCTCTTCCTCTTTTGGGACAGGTGAAACCCGTCTGAAGCTAGCAAGCCTGATGCAGTGAAGGCCATCCCATTGTTAAAAAAGAACAAAATTATGGCCATTACACCAGCCGCGGAGCCGTGTGTTAACAGACTGCACACATTTTTCTCTATCAATGTCATTGGCCACAAGTGGAAGAATAGAAGAGAAGACAGCTTGTGCTCCCGATTCCTTTACTAACTGCCCCAAGGCCTTGAAATCCCTTTTGATTGCCTAAGGGCTACGAGTTGTTGGACAACTACTACAAGTTGTGGAAGTAGTCTTGTCAGAAAATCATGGAAGGGACTTGCTATTTTATTCTCTCCTTTCAAGGTCAAAACAAAAAAAAAAAA
>NW_010112308.1:48456-66909 GCF_000699245.1 Pterocles gutturalis
AAAAAAAACACTAGTTAAAGTGTTCCAAGTTTTATCACAAGAACATCGAAGAATGGCTCAGACAAAACAGAAAGCGACTTAAATTTTTTTCAGTAAGTTGCTACAGAGAATTGGAAGTGAAAACAAAATGGTAATAGAATACATTGTGGGAGATCTATGGGCTTTTGCAGTTATTAACATCCTTTCTCACTAAGCATGTCGCTCGGCAACTCCGCACCAACTACGAACCTACAATTTCCTCATGATTCAGTTCACAGTACCTGTAAAATCTCAAAAGAGTCCAAGATTTTTCTATTTTTTTTCCCATCAGCATTATATTCCCTGCACTTTCTATTCACTTCTCTTGTCTCAGGTAATACATCTCAAAGAGGCTCTTAGTTCTTCCAAACACCAGGCCACGTCTCATATCTGCAAGAACCACCAGGTTCTGATTTGTAAAAGGCACATATTTTCTGTCTACTTTGGATCTGCCTGACTGGCATAAGAGCTGGGGAAGGTGTAAAGACCCTGTTTTGTAGGACACTACTGGACTTCCAGAGAACAACAAAGCTGCTTTTAAGTCTCTGCCTCCCTGTGTACTTTCATTATATCGTTAGTGGAATGCTGTAAAAACTGGCTTTAGTAACAGAAGGAGCAAATTACTCTTTAGGTAAGGCATGAGTAGTAACAGATGTTATCATAATATTCTGTATTTAGGGTCTCAATGTTTGCTCCCAGGCCTTAGAAACTCAGAGTTCACACTGATTTAAAACAAAACAAAAAGAAACACCACACAAAAAAATCCCAGCACATGACTATGTCTTTGTCCTACTTCTCCCCATCCTCTCTCAGCACAGAAAACAATTTTGTTCATAATTCTCATTATTTAACTGTAATAATTTAAGCTTCCTATGGCCTTGGACGTAATGTATGTGGGCAGTGCTTTCAAGTTTACCAGCAAATCTGCAATAACTTATTTATTCCCTTCTTCATAGACAGCTTTTGAAGCACTAAATGAACTCAAACTGTAAAGCTGTTAAATCAAGTCCATTCAGGATCCCACTTCATTGGCTAAGTCATCTACTCATTTAGAGTACCTACAGAAACAGGTATCTCCTGTTCTTTCATCAAACAATTAACACCATGACTTACTCTTTTGAAGGGGAAGCATGGCTTTAGGACGTTTCTATCATACTCCGTTGTTTCAGATAATAAATATTAATACTCCCATGTTTTGTTCCTTTTGTGTTATCTGCACAACTGCTAGAAACTAATCATTTTAAAGCTTACAGAAATATTCCTGTCACTGGTACGAAAAGTGTCAGGATAGCATCTATAAAAAGTATTAATTTATGGTGCTTCTATATTTATTGCTCTGCAGCAAAGTGCACTAAAAAATAATCATGCAGTGAATATTAAATTGACTTTTAAAAACAGGTGGAACACTATTCCTTAGAGGATGCTGGTTGGACGATTTGTCAAAATTCTTTTTAGTTAGAAAACTGGATTTCTTCAAACTTTAACTTTTGTCAGGAACAAATCAAATCTGGCAATAAAAAAAAAAAAAGCACCACCAAATGAAAAAAAAAAAAACCAACAAAAAACAAACCCAACAATTTAAAAGGAAAGAGACACTCTGAAGTTATAACCCAGTGAAAAGGCACTCCTGTGAGAAAAAGACAGGAATTAAACCTGTTCTTCCTCAATACATGACATAGTCATTTGGCTATTAGATACTCTGGGATGGTTTGCATGCCTGTATTTTCCCTTTAAACCACACAAAAAACAAAAAGGATTTGATTTCTGTTAATACTGATTGAAAAAAAAGCTGTCAGAATATCTCAAAAATTGTTTGCAGCCTTCTCCTTGAGCTGCAGTGCTAAAAATACTGCTGGGCCTCCACAACACAAGCAGCTTTTCACAGGCCCTCCTTAAAATAATGACGTGTGCCCACAGTGAAAAATTATATCCTTTATAATTTCTGTATATAAAGCCACTGAAAAAAATAGAAAATGAGTGCTGCTTTCCTGCATACAGATAAAAGAAAAAAAGCTCACATAATTTTGAGTGTATATGGGTGATTTTTAAAGGGGTTAATAGGCAAAGAACTCTTCACAATTTCTGGTACTGCTTGATATAAATTTCAAGGTATGGTCCTCCAGTGGGGATCTGCTTTATCATTTTAATGTTTCTGTCTCAATTTGTCACAGTTCTGATGTAGTGTATGTTTGTATTAAAACCTACTGCAGAGCTGAGCTGTGTGAATAATGGATTTTTCATTGTGTTGGCTGAACCACAAAAAAAAAAAGACTTGGATCAAATAGAATATTTTCTTTTCTGTTTCTTGATGGGTTTATTGCCAAATTTTACCCTTTATTAAGCAAGTTGCAGAACATATTTTTATTATTATTAAAGTTATCAAAACACGAATACTTTGGTTTAAAAAAAATTATAGCTCTTTTCCTCCCCTAAATGTTTGACAGATTAGTTAGGGATTTATATTAATAAAGTACTTTGTCTGGTTTTGTTGCTGAGAAAACTTCTTTTTTCTTCATGCCATTTAATCAAGCCCTGGGCATGAACAAAAAACAACTACTATTCTTCTCCAGTAATATGTATTCCTATAAAATACAATTTTTTTTACAACTTCTTTGAGATAAGTTTATTCTTCTTTCCTTGTTTTATTTATTATCCAAACAAAGGCAAATAAATTGTGCAGACTTAGCTTTACAATTGGTTTTGTTAAAACATTCTTCACTTTCAAATTTAGCACTCCATTCTTGGGACAGTTTAGACCTAGGTGGAATGAGATAGTAGAACATATTGCCTTGACAAAATGAAGTAAAACAATGAAAAAAAAAATCTATCAAAATGTCTTCGCCATACTTTGTGGAAGCAATTCGGAAAAGCCGCTATCCAAACATAGCTACTTCAATCTATCAAATGCCTTCGCCATACTTTGTGGAAGCAATTCAGAAAAGCCGCTATCCAAACATAGCTACTTCATACTAACTACATGGAGAACAACCAAATGTGTCATTTCGTGTATTGGCTGAGTTGCAGATAAACAGTTTAAGCAGAAAGATTGGAAGATTGGATGCACTGTGTTCTTTCCCATCCCCCTTACTCTGAAATCTCAAAAGCTGGGAAAAGTGGAAGTGAGTGATATTAGGAACAGACTAAGCACTGTTGTCAAACAATTAATGCTTTCTTCCTTCTTGTAATCACATACAAATCCTCCTTTTTTAATTTTAATTCCTTAGTAAAATTATGCTTTCAAAAACTCAGAATTGACTGAATTTTTCAGAACTGAGAATTAAAAGACCAGTGACACTGCTTGTTTTGGAAAACAATTAAAATCCCTCTCACAGGGTATAAAAGGGAGAAGAGAGATTGGCACTGCAGTTTTCCACATCCAAGGAAGTCTTCCAGCCACTGGAGATGGACACTACTTTTATGGGCTCATAACTGTTGTGAACCAGACTGCAGCTAGTGAGCCACAAGGTACCTCACCCTCGCTCAACAGGGAGCATGACACCCTCCCCACACAAGCTCAATTCCCAAAGTGAGATGATGATTAGGAGAGGATCATCTCAATGGCAAAGTCCCTCTGAGGTTTCAGACTCCAAATTTATCTTACCCTCTCCTCCTCATAATCCTCACTTTTGCCTCCTCTACACTGATTGGAAAAACTTCTTCCCCCAGCCTGCCTCTGTCCATCGTTGGTTGTCTTGTCCTCAGACACCCAGAGCAAGCCAGTACAACAGCAACGCAGTTCCAGGTCAAAGCATACCTCATATAGGTAGCATACTTGAAGATATACTAAATGATATAAATATATATGTGTATACACACACACAGAGGAAATTAAAAAAAAAAAAAAAGGCACTCTACTAAGCAGTGACATTGTTCAAATTCACCTCATCCAGGCAAGCTATACACTTTAATATACCACAGTTTCTGCAGCGAGTCACCTTCTACTAACTACAGTGTTTCTATATTTATTACAGAAATATCACCAAATGCCTTAAGCAATTGAAGTTGACACCTAGCAATTTTCAGCTAAACATGTCAGTTCCAAGCATCTGAAAATATAGCCTTGTTTTTTAAAAACTAATCTGCTGGCAATGTAGATCTATAATCAACACACATGCTGCATCCCAAGCTGTTAAAAATCCCCCTGAAAATGGGGAGATCTTCAGATCAGCCTTCAGTCTCACCTTAATTCCACTCCCCATCTGAATACAAAATCGTTCACGGGAGAGAAGACATTTAAAAACTGGACCTTGACTCTGACTGGTACCTCTCAGAACTACTGCTGCACAGATCAGCCATTACACTAGTAACTACCAAGCAACACTGACTCTGCTTCAGAGCAATGACCAAGGGTTACTGCAGACTGAGTGGCTGGGAGCAGAAAACACGTTGGTGCATTTGTTACAGTCAAGTACACTCAACATGCTGTACACCTTTGTTGAAAAAGATTGATGGCTATATTTAAGAAGCAGACAAAGTAAGAAAAAAATGCTGGGAGCTCTGCAGAAAACATGTTGGTGCATTTGTTACAATCAAGTACACTCAATATGCTGTACACCTTTGTTGAAAAAGATTGATGGCTATATTTAAGAAGCAGACAAAGTAAGAAAAAAATAGAGAAAGCAAGCCTCCTTTTGGAGCAAGACTAGTTTAGGCCCTGTATAGCTTTTATGTGTAAATAAATAAAATGCATATATATTCTTACAACTGTTTTCTCAGTTGTTGCTATTCATATGATCTGGGAAGACTGTATAAGTAATATTATAAAATTTAAACTTCTGTTTCATCAGACTCCATCATAATTCACTAAAAGTCTTTCATTCATGGCCAAACTCTTGAGTATTGGTATTTTTATCTTGTTGAAAATCATCCACCCTGTTTACACTTCAGGTCAAAGCTGAAATACAAATTCTGATGCAGAAACACAATTCAAAACTTCCAGTATGGAAAATATTTTATTCTCAGTGGGGAAGGATCAGGCTAAGGAATGTTTGAGCAAGTTTAACATTTACAAGTACATGGGCCCAGGACCAAAATTCTTGAGTTCTCAACCTCACATTAATGTTTCAGATTTGTTCAATGCAGAAGAAGAGTCATCTGCCAAATCATGAAATCTCACAGGCTCAGAGATTCAACTGATCTAACTGGTAAAAGAGGAGAGGAAAAGAAGTCAAAGCTCTAGCTTTTGCTTCAGAATTTGCACAATTAGTTTTCAAAAGCTTGACAGAACCAACCAACCAAACAAACAAACAAAAACAAACAAAAATAAAAGGAAGAAAACTTTACAGTATTTTGAATACTCATCACAAGTACAGGGAAATCCCTCCACTTTTGGCCAATATGAAGACATCTAAGGGTTACACTCTTTGCAACTTAGCAAGAAAACATTGACATAATAACAACATTTTCAGTAGGCTACTACAGACCGACATCACCATAGCTCTAGTATCAGACCCAATTGAGCAGAAGGAGGGATTTAAACGCTATCTATTCCACTCAAGAACACTTGCTTAAAGGAAACTTTCAGGAAGTGAATGCTGATACTTTTGCAAGACTCAGCTTGGGCTTGTGTCTAGAAATCTACCTACAGAAATAGCTTCCCCTGAAGACTACAGGAATGCTGAATGCATGAATTTATTTGGAGTCAGCCTGCACCACAGCAGGACATGGTGAGTTATCTGCACTTTCAGCCAAATCTGTGGGATTTAAGGAATCTCCACACACTGAGAAAACATTTTAAAATTATCTAAATTATCTACTGACAGGGACAACAACACAACTAAGCAATTTTATGGTCTTAGACCTTCATGTTTGTTTTCTACATCAGAGAATGATTGCTTATTGCTATACTGTTTTGTCAATTTACATTAGAGATTTCAAGCAACTGAATTTGACCTTGTTTGTTTGGAGGCAATTCTGCAAACAATTACACTTAATTATCAAAATGCAACCCATTTAATATAGCTCTATATCACCCTAGGAGAAGTCAATTTTTGTACTTTATCCCTCTGGTTAGTGTCTATAAATTTTGAATAGTCTACTCAAGTTCAACAAAACAAATTTCATGTGCTGTGTTCAATCAATCCAGATAGCTTTTTATAACATGCTGCCATTCTGTTGGTTTGCTTCAGAGAGTTTTACTTTTATATTCAATGGTTCACAGGAAAGAAAAAAAATATTTACTCCTTACTAAGCATTTATTATTTTTTTTTATTTTTTCCTCAAAAATTCTTAAAATCCTGATATATTTCTTGAAGATTTCCTACTATTAAGACTTTGTCTTACTGAGTTAAGGAATAAAAGCATCCACGAAATAAAAAACCACATGCATGCACACAATAAAAACCCCATATTAAATACACCACTGTCACTAGCAGAAGTTTCCCCATGACTTTGTTCATCAAAGTACAAGTATTCAAGAAGCCTTCAAATAAAAAATTTCAAACAAGAAACTTTACCAAAGAAACAAAAACCCAAGCCCCAAAAAAGCAAAGTCAGACAGCTGCTTTTAGTTCTTGAACAGTTCCAAGTCCAGAAGAGGGCTAAGTATTTCTCAGCTGTCCTGATTTGGCTAAAGGAAAGAGCACCATTTACAAGTGATCAATTTGAACTTTTAAGAAGATATGGAAGTATCTTTGGGATGAGGAAAGAAATAACTAGATAAAAATAAAAAAGAATCCCCAAACAAATAATAAAATGAAGTCTGTATTTGTCTATTATCAATTAAAAGTGAAGCTTAAGTAATCAATCATTAGGCTGTTGCTGGAGAATTCTGTAGCATTTTTCCAAGCCCAAAGGAAATTTACCCAGCTCTACAGGACTATAAAGTACACTTGTCTTAGCTCCCACAACATCTTTAGACTATAGGTCATGGTATAGCCTTTATGCTTATTTATGTGGAATTCCATTGACCATGAAGTGCTGTATTAAATGAGGAAGGAGAATGTCCGTCACTCCCACTTTAAACACAAGTAACAAATGGTAGGGAGCTAAAACAGACCATTCAGGAGAAGAGGCTATAGTTCATGATTCTGTGAAAATCTCCAGTCAAAGGTCATCAGGAATCAGAAAAGCAAAACAAAGTTGAGAACAAAATGAAGAAAGTCCCCATGCTGCTCTGCTGTGTTAAAACTATGTGCACAATATCATAGAGCTAGAAAAGATACAGGAGAAGAAAAAAAAAAAAGGATTAAAGATACAAAACCTGTCATAATTAAGTCCAAATATAGTAGGGCACAGACTGTAAAAGACTTAACTCATGTAAATTTGATAAAGGTCTAAAAATCAGGAGTAGTTAAGAGAACATGATCACTCATCTTATCTTCAAATAAAAGAACCAGACACCACTAAATCAACCTCGGAAACAATAGGCTCAAAAACAAACTAACAATATCTCTTCATATAATGTGCAATCAACTTATAAATCCCTTGCTGTGGGATGTTCTGGATGCTAATATAAGAATTCAACAAATCACTGCACAGTTTCAGGGTGCAAACAGCTCCAAAATGCGATACAAAGATTTTTCCTCTGGTTAAGGAAGCCTTGAGCCACAAATTGTTGATGGTTGGGAGAGTATACTGCAAAAGCATTCCTATACGTTTGAATGACTATGTGTTTACTCTTCCCTGAACAGTTCCTGATGGCCACAGTCAGAGGTGTACCAGGCTAAATGAACTTTTGGGTTGATCCCCAGTTCTTATGCAACTCCCTGCCTGCTTAGCAGCAAATCTCCTCTAGAGGCCAAGGATGTCAAAGTGGGTGCCAGCAGGCACAATTCACAACCTTGCTTAGAGATTAAACCTGAGAAAATAAATCTGTGTGAGGCTGGACTCCACGAGATCACCCCTCCAGCAGCAGCAGTACGCTTACGTACATCAGGATCCATGCACATGTAAGAAAGCCAAGACAGATTTAGTCTATAGTTGTATCTGGTCCACATGTTGTGGGTTACTACACATAGGAAACTAATCCTTAGTTTTGGAGTCAGAGGGGCTTAAATAGCTGTCAGTAATGCTCATAGTTTGTTATTCTAATTACTCAAAACCAGCTGTCAATGCAGTGTTTATTAACTCTTTGGGAAGCAAGATATAGTTTATATTCCTCTGTTTCATTAAAGTAAGTAATAACACAAATAATTTTCTCTAGTTAACTACAAACAGTTGTTTCTGAAGTCTGGAATCACTAAACTTTGTGGAAGTAAAATTACCATTTGACTGTAGCTGGGGCGGTCAGGAAACAAAATTGAGAGAATCAATGTCAATCCCAAACCCTCTCAGAAAAGCATCAACAGTAGCCAACCAACAAATAAATTTAAACAGACTTTTCAAGCAATAGGAAGCTAACCATTTCCTCCATAATTAGGTTTATTAATCTATATATACTTTGTTTTATTTTCTTTCAACCGCATTCAGTGTTAAATTGTGCTACTGATGGTAAAACACTTTACAAACTATTTAAGTTCTGGTGAAATGCATTTATTATGCAACTATTTAAAATACAAGTGTAGTTGTTTGGAAAAAAAAAAAACGGAAGGGTTTGTTAAAGACACATACTGTGTGTTGGCAGTAATTAAAGGAGATAGTATTTTTCTTGTTTAGACTGAAGGGTTCAAAGACCTCACAGTGAATCTTTTTACAGTGTATGAACACAGTTTCTTCAAATTGCATTTTGTTTTTTAGCAACATGCTGACATGTGATTGAAACAGTGGGGAAAGGAGTCTCTGCACAGAAAACTGAGGTTTAGAAAAATATTTTTTTAAAAAAATATACATTAGGAGAACAAAAATATCCCAAAGAAAGGAGAAACTAGTGCATGTATTCCCAGTACCTTCTGTGAATTAATCATAACAATAAAGTAAAAACCTGCACTGACACCAGTCAGTCAAAAGTTATGGGAGCAGACTTGTAGGGGGAGGGCAGGGGTGAGGACAACAAAAAAGCTCCCACAGCCTTTACATGGCAGTAGGATGCTAAGTGTTCCTGCTACTCAGTCAGGTTCATTCTAGCATTGTTGTAGTTAATTGTTCACAGACACAATTTCTATTAATTTCTATTCCCTTAAAAATTTCACCATACAAATTTTATGTCAATTTTCTATCCAAATTCTGTCTTCCATGCTATCAAAAAAACCCCACCATTCTACTTCCAGGAAAAAAAAAAAAAAAAAAAAAAAGTTGTTTTTAAATCTGAAAATCTCTTCTTTTTTTATTGAGGTTCAAACTTCTCATGAACCAAATCACACATTTTGTGGCCACTTCTAAAAAAGTTTTAAGTCATATATGTAGGGGCAAGATACACATCTGGGAAATACGTGACTTTTTCTATTCTGAGGAGAGGATTGAGAATGAACATTTAAATGACTGTAGTTGCAAAAAATTACATAGCTACTTCACAGGCCACTTCAGCACTGTGGGCCTCCTGGGGGAGAACTGCCAGCAAAATACATCATCACCCCTACAGCTCCAACGTTCATAAATAACTATATAAGACTGATCTTACAATGCAAATGAACAATGAAGTACAGACAGGTTCTGTTCTCAATAACATAAGAAATTATGAACAAACATTAGAACAGCCCCACTTTGACTTCATACTTCAAGGATCACAGCAGTCTGAGGCTGGTAGGGGTATGGATGTGTCTCCTCATCTATTTTTTTTTTTTTTAATTTTGTATCTCAGGCCGGAATGTAGCCCAAATCTTACATGTTCACTGGCAAACTAGCTAGCTGAGTACACATATACTGCTTCTAGAAATGCTTATCAGGAAGGGAAACACCAACTTTCCTTCACATCTTGCCTTGGATCAAAAAAAACCACCCCAAAACCAACACCCAAAGAACAACCAACTTTTCTTACAGAAATCTTATCAAAACCCATTGAACATTTGTCTGTAAAAATTCAGGTTTCCAATGAAATAAGATTTTGTCCAGCAAGAGCACTAAAAGGGATGCAGATTGTGTTTCTTCAATCTGTTTTCCTGTACCAGTAACTCAGTTGCTAGGAAGACCTTCTGTTTACGTGTTGAATATCTCACTGTTTCAGCAAACAATAACAACAAAAAAATCCCAGAAAAACCCAAACCAATACCTGTCCTCGCATGTATGAATAAGAATATTTTGCTGTCTGCTGCATGCATTGAAGAAGATATTGAATTCAAAATTTCTCTGTAGTTCACAGTGCAATATTTACTTTTTTCTGTTATTATTTTCTGTTGTATATGGATACAGTTCGGTAATACCCCATCCTTTTCAAGGTTGTTGCAACGTTTTAGGGAGGGAGCAAGAAGATTTTTGTCTGTAGATTCTTGAGAATCAAGTAGGCATGGGAAGTGGCCTTAACTGATGATGTTAACTCCAAAATTCAAAAGAACCACAGAAATTTGAGAGGGAATTTACAGCCGGGAAATTGTGAAGATCCAAGTTAGGCTTTCAGCTTGTTGTTCAAACCTAGCTCCGCTACAGAAATCTTTTCTATGCTTGTGAAGGTTATTTAACTCATTATCCTTAATCTAATATTTGTATGAGAATAATATGACAGAGATACTAGAGATGTATGTGAGAGGTGTTGGAGCAGAGAGGCGAGAACAACTTTTTGACTGAAATTTTCATTTCATATACCTTTATACTGAATTTGCCATTCTTTATGTCTCTTGTTCCCTAATTGCCCCATGGAGTGTGGTTAATACTTAACACGCCTGCCACCACACGTCTGTCAAGGTAGATACAGAAAAACACCAGGCTTCCTTCTACCTCCCTGACACCACAGGGGTTATCCTGTGAGAAAATACAGGCACTCCTTATCATCCAAAATAAAAGGGTATGCAAGACCTGCAGAGGTGAAAGAGGGACTGCCATTACTGTCTCTTTTCCTCCCCTCCACATGTTGAGGATGCATGCGTGTATGTCTGAAGACAAAAGAGGGGGGAAAAAGCAGCAAAGAACACCATGGAAACAGACACAGCAGAAATAGTCATGGGCTCAGGTCTGGTTGCTTCCTTATTAACTTAACACAGATAAGCCCAGAAATATATTTTACACTGAGCACTGTCTGAATGTTTCTCTACTAACAGCTTGAAGTTTCTATCTTTATCAATCCATACTGTGTTCAGAGCAACACAAATTCACACATGATTCTGTTGAAAACTGCTTTTTACAAAAACATGCAGCTGTCAAACTCTCCTGCTGATTTAAACAACCCCCAGAACCAAGTCAGAAAACTTCTGACTTTTGTCAGAGAGGTGGTTTTTTTTGTTTTGTTGTTGCTTTGTTTGTGAGGAAGAACGAAAAACATACATTCCTAAGACCCCAGCCAGTGTAGTTTTTGTCTCCTTTCACACCAAAGACTAGATTCTTTTCAGCAAAAAAAGGAGGTAACCAAAGTGTCTCCTGGCTCCTGTGGCACCCAGGTTTCCTTCCAACCCTCAGTAGAACGTAGACCATGGAGGGGGAAGGCTGGTGGGCAGTCAGGTCTTACCCCAAGATGGCATCATGACAAAACTAGGCATGCATTAAAATAAAACCAGAGATCCAGAGAGGAAATACTCTCAAGTCCTGGTATTTAAACCTTGTAAGACAATTAGCTTTAAAACAGTTTTGTGATTTATTGTTATCTTTATTAAAAAATTCATTGAAAACTGGAAACTGTAAAGATTTCCCAATGAATAAACTATAAAAAGTAGTATCAGCTGCCTTTTCCTTTCCTAATGGGAGAGAGAGAATATATCTTCAGAAACCCTATTAACTGTGTGTGTTAGTAATCAAGGACAAGACACAGGACCAAGGCTTGCTGTTGAGTCAGTAGTGACCTTATATATGCTGTTACAATAGCAACAAGAAACCTGGCCAGCTGTCTCTTCTCCTCAGTTCCTGTTAGAAAATACAGTGTGACAATGTTGCACAACATCTGCTCATGTTAACAAGACTGAGAAACCTGTCAGAACTTGTGGTGCGTTCTGCTCAAGAAGCCTATGCGGAGGCTCACAGGACAGCCGGGGAGGACATGTCACCCAGAATGACAGCAGCTTTGGAACATGACACATATCAATCAAAATGTAAAAGATTAAAGTGAGGATTATCAAAGTTGCATATGCTTTAAAGTGATCCTTCAAAACATTTTAAAAAGTTACATGTACTTTTTTCCTGATAAACTTTTTTTCCTGCTAGAAGGATTCTGGTAAAATCCTAGAAAGCCATAATCAGAAAACACTAGAACACCTGAACTACTGAAGAATATATCCTATTGTGCAGTCGCACGGGTTGGAAAAGAGACAGAGAACACATAATGGGTTTAAGAATATTATGCCAAGTAAGAAAGATAAATGTGCAAATGCTGTATTGATATACTAGAGAACCTAAAGGGGGGGGGGAGAACAGGGGCAAGACAATCTTTCTCCTTTACTCAACTTTAAATCCAACAGCACATAAACAAATAAATCAGCATATGGTCCAGCAAACAAAGAATGCTATCCTGACACTTACGCAATAAATGTCAGAGCACAGCTTACCCAACTCCATAATATTGCTCATCTCAACGCTGCAGAACACTGAACCATCACATTTCACAGACTTATCTGACATACAGGAACAGAATTAGAAGGGCAGGTATTTTTTATCTTTTTTTTTTTTTTAAACATTTCCAAGTAACTATTCTCCCGCTGTCATTACAAAACATTGCTAGTATTATATATCTCTATAAAAAACAGAAAAATATCTAGGTCAAAACCCACGAAGTTGGATTGTACAGTTGAATGTAAATCAATCTTTGAAAAACTGTTTTCAAATCTTCAGGGAGAGAATAGTGACGACCAAAAAAAAAATACTAACCATTCTACTACTTTATCAGACCAAAAAGAGGTCTGATTAAAAAAAAGATGAACATTATGTGAAGTTGTAATTTTTCAAACCTCATACAATTTACTGTCAAACACTGCCATTCTGCACTTACACATTTCTGTGCTTCTTTTCAACTAAAAAAACCCAAAAAAACAAACAAACAAAAAAACAGAAACAAAAGCTGTCACAAAGTGTGTATAAAGTGACTGCTGTCTGTCTCAATTAAAACTTCTAAGAGAATCCTGCTGCTCCAAATGGATCAGAAAGAGGATTTGTGCCCATCTTTCTTAAGACATAGGTGCACAAGCACCAATCTATTTGAGCCCGAGCTAGTGTGGCGCTATTGCAACACTGAAAACCGACACATTACACAGGACATCTGAGACTGGCAGATCTGGACCAGACTTTCTGAGATGGAAGCTCAAAATGAAGAGTTTCAAAGTCTTATTTTAATCTTAATTTAGCTTCCCAACTTGGTGTAGTTAACATATTTCTGAAATTCAGTCTAAACTCGAATACACTGTCAGTCATCTCAACAGTATATTTTTCAGAATTAACTGACAGGATAATTTGCTGCAAAAATACTGGACAGAAAAAAAAAAAAAAAAAAAAGCACTCTGTCTGACTTATAATTAGAACACAGAACACTGCCAAGCATGTATATACCACCATTTTGTGTAAATCATTCTCTTAGTCACCATGCTACAGAAAAGTTTTACCATTGAATTTCAGTTTAACAATGAGCACATTCAATAAGTTCCAGCAGTTAAGGGGCAGGGGAAGAAGTTCAATGTTACCATGTGTCACTGAAGGTATTATGTTTAGATTTATGTGACCTTCCTATAGGTAGTGTGTGTCCTTCTAAAATGCATATTTTTTTCCAAATGAGAGTAATTTTTCTTTATTTGTGCTATAAGACATGACAGAAGCTGCTCAAATATTGGAGCCCAAAACTAGAAGAATATCACCAAGTTCACAGTCTACTTGAAAAAAAAAAACTAAAAAAAAACCCCAAAGAGATATTTGAGAAGGAACAAAATTAGAAGATGAAGTCCACCTACAATTATCAAAATACATTTTGATATGTGCTTTCATGCCAGCATGTGATATAGGGGAAAATATACACACACCATTTAATGCATATACAAAAAAAAAAAATACAAATGTGACCCTGCCTTTCAAATTACTTTAAACTACCCTGCAAATTCCAATAGTGTTCTGAAATTTTAAACATATTCTCAAATGTTAGTTTATACTTGAAAATGATCAGAGATTTCATTTCATTTCATACCAGTTTCCTCAAACCAAAAAAAGCATTCAGGTTTTCAGGATACAAGAAACCGAGAGCATGTTAAAAGCCTGGATTGCCACTGAAACCTCTTACCAACCTGAGCAAGCACAGATCACACAACCAAGACTTTATTCTCTTTCTTCTTTTTCAATATCCCTCCTATATATCAGATATGGTTCCTTTTACTGTGAAAATCTCATTTTTACAAATAAATTTCCTTCTTTGTCATTGTTATTTAACTAAGAACAAGATATACGTAGTGAATGACCTTCAATGTGTCGTGCAATCTCCCCAGTCATGTCGTCCCCAGACAAGTGAAATAAGTGTTTCCTTGTTTATAGACTCCAATTTCACTCAGTTTTGGTGTATTACATTCTCCATAAATTTATTTCCCTCCCCCATAACATAACATGAATTGGTCCAAAGACTCACTTGCAGCTGAGCTGCAAATAGCAGTATCTCTAAGGATATTAATTAGATATTTGTTGCAATAGTAGATGTATTTAATTTACTGCACAAACCATGTGAATAAAAAAAGATTATACTCTTACGTTTAAAGTTTTCCTACTTTCTTTTTCAAATAGGAGCATGCTTTTTCATACACAAGATTAAGGTAAAAGTACAGTGACTTTCTTCCATCATTGTCACCTCAGCCACTAAAGGTTTCCCGGTCTGATTGTGTAACTGGTTAGAAAAGCAGATGGGTCCAAGCTTAGAAATGCTGATCAGAAGTTGTATATTTAGACATGCCATTCATTATGTGGAAGGCACACTTCCTCCCACCCCCCCACCCCTGAGTATATTCAGTAACATGTCTTCTCAGAAATACAGGAACATGTGAAACAGAATGAAGCACTGGTAGAAGCATTTTTATCAAGTGGAACAGACTGTTTTTTTGGGTTTTTTTAAGTTCCTTAAGATATACTATATTACCAGGGAGAAGACTAAGCCAGACGAAAGACCTTCCCTACCCTGACACCGAGCCGTGGTAGCTCTCTTCTGCAGGAATCTGCAGCAGTGGACGTCTGTCTGGGATGAGACATGACTGACCTCATGGCTGTGAAGCACAGCAGAGGGATGCCCTACCCCAGGGAAAAGCCATCACCAGAAATGTGGTAGTCTGCTGCTGAAAGGGCTGATTCACAAAAGCTTAAGCTTCTGCAGTTTTTGCTTTCTGGTCAAATGTCCTTATGGAGTCAGCCAGCCATTTTACTCTAGCTCACTACATGAGGGAAAAGTCCTCCAAAAACTTAAATCAAACTCTTTCCATGGAAGGCTGAGATTAATATCCTCCAAGCTGTTGTGAATTTAAAACTATCTAGACTGATAGTGATCATTGTGACAAGTAAGCATGCTGATTTAAAATGTGCTTGATAAAACTCAATAAAATAAGTCATTGGATGTCAGAAACAAAAATTAAATTATCCAATTTTGAAGCTAGTTTCTTTTGCTGGGGTTCTGGTAAAAGTTGAACTGCACAAGAAAAAATAAAAATGAGAAAAACATAATTAGATATAATTAAGATCTCATTATCCTTAGTAAGGCAGTCTGAATTGTAACATTAAAATAATATTTTCAAAATGGTGTAGCACAAAGGGTAGGATCAACAGACACTCCTGGAAAAATATTTTAAAAGTACCTCCAAAACACTACCAATTGATATGAAACAGATAAAATTATCAGTTTCAGTAATGTTACCATTTTTGTTTGTCCTACTGCACTTTTCACAAAAGCTTCTCAAAGCATTTTAAAAACACCTATTTATTTTTGGAGTAGTTCTTGTACCTTCACCATGTTGGTTCCTGACCGATGCTGCTGACCAGTAAAGAACAATGGCTAAAAAGAGAAAGACACTCCTGTACTCCAAGACTTGTATTCAAAAGACAAAAATATGTGGATGATTACAAACTCAGCTTGGCTTCATACTTTCATGCCACAATAATTTTCTTCACACCACAAGCTTCCTCTTAGAGTTAAAGCATCCAATTAATTATTTAAGGTTTTAGGGAATGAAAGAATCTATTTTCCAGAACAAATCAAGGCCTAATACAGAGACAGGGCTGACACCTTGTTTCATGTGTCTCTTCTGACACTCAGTTAAACACTTTTATTAGGTTTAGATTCTAGTCTATTCTAATAGTTAAATATTTTTCCATCTTTAACAAAATAACAATTCATGGTAAACACATTTTTTATATAATATTTCAGTATTTTCTACTAATATGTAATATTGAAACAGGGACTCACAAACAATACCTCCTTAGTCCCATCCAGTAAATAGCCTTTGAGAAAAACCTTGAACTTCCACAGGTAAAGATTCACCTTCAATCCCTTTCAAGGGCCAGCTCCCCCTCTGGAAACAGGCTTTAACTGTTAAGAGTTTTGATATCTCCATCTGATGTATTCTGAGCTCCTTCAAGGCTGGGTTCACTGACCATAAAAAAAAAATCCATATGGGTTCCCTTGTGTGGAGTCAAAGGCCATTTTCAGAAGAACGCAGACCCCTGTGCACACAGACAGGTCTGTCACCTTTCTACAGGATTAGACAATTTAGCACACTGCCAAGTGACACAGGTCCCCAACCTTTCTTGCAAGGTTTCTTCTACCCTCTCTGTTAACAGGCAGAGGTTTATCTGGCAATCCCGCTGTTTCTCAAGACCCTTCAGGAAAATCTACTACCTTGAATTGTTTGGGGTTTTTTGGGGTTTTTTTTAAAGTTTTCACTGTCTCCCCTAAAGACCACTCAGCATTTCTCAGAAAACTACAAAACAGCTACTGTGTGCTAGTAGGAAATAATGATGGCAGCTATTAGAATTTCATTAAAACCTACACAGGAAAAAAAAAGTCCCAATGAGGTGTGTGGCAGACTGTGAGACTGTGACTTGGACAAGCACAGACTGCAATGTTCTACTTCTGCAAAAGAAACGTGCCAACAAAATCACATAGGGATGACCTCAAGCTATTATTTATTCTACTTCTGAAGTTGTTATACCTCTGTTTATCCTTTTCACAAAAGAGAAAGAAGAAACTTGCTAGAAGACAGCACATTATTATTTCTTTTCCACTTCTCTGCACTGCTAATTACACAATCAGACTGATAGCACTTCAGTACAATCCACCACAATAAGCATATGTCACATTAACATATCAGTCTGATACACTACTATCACCAAAGACATCCTGTTCCTCATCTACATTCTGTTCCTCCTTCAGCTATAAATTAATTTATTCTTACTGGTAATTAAATGAGACATACACATATTGTCCTGTACAATGTAATTAGATATAATTTGATTTTATTTTTGCTTTCCCACAGAGCTGTATCTGGATGCACAAACTCATTGAGAAATCTAATTCCAGCCATTCCTGTGGAAAATTGCTTCTTGGAATTTATTCATTCTTTTTAATATACAGAGGATTTTTTTCCTATTTCAATCTGAAATCAGTAGCAAAGATATCAAGGACTGAGTTTAGAAAAAAAAAAAACATTCAAAAGGAAAACCAAACTTTCATATCATTATAGGAAAAAAAAAAACCATAAATTTGATTTACCTGGAGACCAGAATCTATCATAAATTTTATGTTGACACCATTAATTTTGGCAATACTGACTGACCGGGGAAAAAAAAAAACTTGCCAAAATGTAATTGTTTCAATGAAACCTGCCTTAGAAACACATTTCTTCCTCAGGGAGTACATTCTTGTTGGGATCAGGAAAGGAAATTCTTGAACTCTCAGGTGAGACTTATAATCACATGGCCAGCAGTAATCCTTCAAAGGGAATATCTCGAGCATTACTAGTAGAATAGATTTGCTACTTATTAAAAAATCAGTGGGTTAAGAACTGAATCATCCCCAAAACCAGTAGAATAGACCTGCTACTTATTAAAAAATCCGTGGGTTAAGAAGTGAATCATCCCCAAAACCAGTTGTGGTAATGATCAGCACAATCGCATGAATGATGTGATCACATCATGGGTCCACACAAATAGAGCAGCTTCAGAGTGAAACACTGAGAGAAAGCATTTAAAGAATACTAATAGTTTGGTATTAAAGCCAATTGTCAGAGATTTGAAAGGCTCCGTGGAGCCTTTGGCATGACTGTGCAAGATGAAATTTTAAGTAATTTCTCCATCATCTCAAAAAGATGTTACAATGGCTAGTTACCATTTGGCCTAAAGGTGCTTCTAAAATAACTTCACAAAGATTGATTTGGCTTGAGACAGTATGGAAACCAAAGAAAAGTGAATCTCAAAAATCTTTAACTATCTTTGTAGGAGAGGACTTCAGAAGGACCACTCGCTGGATAAGGAATC
>NW_010112309.1:0-29027 GCF_000699245.1 Pterocles gutturalis
AGGCCAGCCGCAGCACATCCCGAGCTGACCGAGCCTGGCTCCCCCCTCCAGCCCCTGACCCCCTGGGACCTGCCCTGGGCTGGGCAGGGTTGCTGCAAGCCCGTCTCCCTTATCAACATGGGCTGGCCTTACATCTCCGTGCCTCAGTTTCTCTTTGTACGTGGAGGGATAACGGCTCAGCTGCACAGGGTGATGTGGGAATCGCGCAGGAATCCTTCACCAGCTCCAGCAGTTCCCAGCTTCCACCCAGTTCTCCAGTTTCTTCACCGGCTGTTGGGAACTGGGCTCACTGGAGAGGGAAGGAGAGGTGTGCGAAGAGGCTGCTGCAAGGCTGGAAGTCGTAGAGAAGTGTCCCACTCAAGCCAGCTCTGCAAAGCCAGACCCCGCTGCATCTGGAATCTATTTATTTGCTGTGAAGCTTTCCTTTGGAGAGGTAATGCTAAAGGGATATCTATAAATCACAGAGCCAAAGCGCGAGTGTCCTGGCCTTCATCATCCGTGCAAACACTCGCTCCCAGCCAGCAGCTCTCCCACGAACCATCGCTGCAGATCACCTTCCCCGCTCCGCATCCCGAGGCGGCGTGAAGCCGGGGTGGCTTGTGCCATGGGCAGGGGTCTGGCGATGCAGGAGGACCTCGCCTTCCCCTTGAATCACACAGGAGCATCCTTCGTGGGGCAGGTGGTGCCAGCCCTGGGTGGCTCCTGGTGGTGCGTGGGGGACCGGCTGTGTCCCCGCTCCTTCCGCCCCGAGACCCGGTGGCATCCTGCTGCCAGCTCAGAGCCACGCTGGCTTTCATGCCAGGGCAGCAGATGAGCGCTTGTGCCTTTGTCTCTGGACTCACGCTCAAATCCTCCCCTTGGTTCAGCTTTGTGGGTGGTTGCTTTGAGTGGTACTTGTCCCCACTGGAAGCTTGTCCCCTGCGTGTCCCCACTGCCCCGTGTCTGAGTGCAGAGTCCTCCTGCGGTGCTGGCTCGGCCCTGCGCACCCCAGCTCCCCGCTGAGCACCTCTCTTCTGTCTCCACAGCTCAACTCGCCCATGAACCCCGTCAGCAGCTCAGAAGACATTAAACCACCCCTGGGGCTCAATGGAGTCCTCAAAGTGCCAGCACATCCCTCAGGAACCATGGCCTCCTTCACCAAGCACATATGTGCCATCTGCGGGGACAGATCTTCAGGTAAGGCTGATGCCTGCCGCGGGAGGGGCTCACGGCGGCTTGCGGGGGCTGCCCTTGTGGGTGGGTGCCCTGCAAGAGCGTGGGGAGGGTTTGCAGAGCTCCCGGGGTCCCCGCAGCACCGCCAGCGCAGGTGGGCACTTTCCATCGGGAGAGGAGCTGCCCGTGCCCTGGCAGGGAGGGATGGAAAGTCCCTTATTGAGCAGCACCCCCCCAGCCCGTCTGGTCTGGGGCAGGCTCTGAGCCTTTATGTTAGGGAAAAAAGTTGCATCCTCAGCCCTGAGCAGCGCAGACAGGGCAGACAGGGCATTAGCGCGTGTCCCTCTCTCTGCCCATCCTTTGATCCCTAGCGGTTGTGTCACATAGCACCAGATAAAAAGATGTGCCAGATAAAAAGATGTGCTTCGCATGGACTCCCTCGCTCCTGGGAGATAAAGATGTGCTGATTCCCTTTATTCTCACCTTGGTTTAAAAGCTTTCAGCTCCGTAAGTGCTCTGATTGCCTAGTTGGTGAGGTCCGTGGGGACACCTCCTGTGCCTGCCGGGCTCCGGGGCTGGAGGAGGAGGGTGGGCGTGTGGGGCAGAGCAGGCTGAGCTGTATGGGGGGTCCGGATGGGGTACAGGGGGCACCCCGTGTTTCACTGCTGCGCTGCCTCTCCCCTGATGTACAGCTAAGAGGTGGCAAGGGCTTTTCCTGGATATAAGGCAGGCTGTAGCCCGTGGAGGGCATCCTCATTTTGTGGAAGTCAAGGCAAAGCTCCGAGAAACCTCTGCTTTCCCCAGACACAGCTGGGAGAGGCTCTGGGATGAGCTTGTGGGGAGGGAGAGCAAAGCAGGGAGCTGGGGGCACCCAGGACCCTCGTGAGTCCTTTTGACCCGAGTCGCATCCCACCCCCCCCGCAGGTAAACATTACGGGGTTTACAGCTGCGAGGGCTGCAAAGGCTTCTTCAAGCGCACGGTGCGGAAAGACCTCACCTACACCTGCCGCGACAACAAGGACTGCTTGATCGACAAGCGCCAGCGCAACCGCTGCCAGTACTGCCGCTACCAGAAGTGTCTCGCCATGGGCATGAAGCGAGAAGGTAAGGGTGACAGAGCCTGGCCTGAGCACCCATGGGTGCTGCAGGTCCCTTTCCTTGTTGGCAGCGCGGCAGCACCATGTGCATCAGTGTGAACCTCGCCAAGGGCTGCCAAAAATGCACGGCTCTTGTTTATGTTTTGCTTTTGTGCCGCAGCCACAGCCTCCAAAGCAGCGGTAAGTCCCAGGGCGGTACCCAGATGATGGATGGTTGCACTGGGGAGCAGGGGGGCACAGAAGGCAGACAGTGCTCGCGAGGTCCTTTGCTGCCCTGGAACTTGCGCTCCTGGTTTTGCACCGTCTACCGCGGTGCATGGCAAATGCACCGAGCTCTTCCCTTTCCCTGCAGAGCCCCGTCAAGCAGCGCTGCGAAAGGGCTGAGTGCATTTTGGGTGACAAATGCTGCCACCTGGCTTGGCCCTTCGTTCTCCGTGTGACACGGGATGTTGCATCCTGGAGAACCGGAGCTGATAAGGGGACACTGGCAAGATAGAGATCGCGTTTAATCTGCTGGTTGCTAATCACCGTGGTGCTGGGGAGGTGAGCTGCTCCGGTGTGTGTCCCAGCTGTGTGCTGTTTGTATTGCACACCTCGCTCGGGACGGGCAGGGAAACTCAGGAAATCATCGTCCTCGTCACCAGCTGCTCTCACTCAGCAGCATTCCCTAGCAGTAGCAATAATGGATTTTTTTTTTTTTTTCTCATTGGGAGGGGAACAGAAATTCAGTCTTGTAAAAAGATATCCTTCCCCTTACTGGAATGTAAATTTAGGATCTAAAACTCCCTGGCAGTGCTTCTTTTAACTGCTCTTTTTAAATGCTGACTGCATCTGTTTTACACTGCTGGCAGAACAGGCTTTTACCAGACACGATGGGAAAATGACCCCGTGCCGCTGCTCAGCTCTCTGCTGCCTTCTCCCCTTACATCTTCGGAGCCACCCTCACCTCCCTGACCGGCCGATAAACCCATCCCTCGGCCCAGTCGCTCTGCTTGCTGTGCCCGGGTCTCTTTGAAGAGCACTTAGTCCTGTCTGGAGCGTTGATGAGATAGGGCAGCGCCGGAGCTGCGCCGAGCAGCCCCTGCCACGCTCCGGTTGCGGGGTTACCTAAGGACCCGCTGCACACAGACTTCAAAAGTCAAAGCTGTCTCTGCTCGAGGTGTGGGGGGATTGCAGTGAGCTGGGTCCGAGGGTACCCAGGGAATCTCCTTAACCCTTTGGTGCTCGGAAATGAAGCTTTCTGACCCAAGTAAGGATGGGTTGCAGCAGCTCTGCAGGCAGGAATCTCCTTGGGGAGAGCACGTGGTTGGAGGGAGTGGAAGAGGTGATAACGTGTTGCTTTGGATGGAAGAACAATGCACAGCTGGAACCTTCAAGGAACACCAGCAGGCAGAGCTTGGGGTGCTTGTGGCCCACTCCCCCAAAGCAATACGTGTTTGATGGAGGGTTTCTCTGTGCCAGAGAAAAGCTGCTCCTTAGAGCAGTGGCAGGGTCTCCCAGCCCCTCGTCCTCTGTGCTTTCCTTGTCTCCTGTCTTGTCCTGTTTGCATCATTTCCAGCTTGGTGAGAAAACCTCATCTTAAATGGAGAGACTGAGACATTCAGAAAATTTCTCTAAAGTGATGAGTGGTACAATGCAGGCATGGTGCTTGGTGTGCGAGGGGCTGGCGTTGCCCTGGCTGCTTTGCAGAGGGGCAGAGCCGTGGAGCGTGCTGGATCCTGCAGGAGATGTGTGGCGGGAGGAGATGGAGGGAGGAAGGTCTCATTTCCAGTCCTGGGAGACTCAGGTGACTAAAGAGAAGCCAAGAAGTCTTGTGTGTGTGCAGCAGCAGCATTTGCTTCTCAAGGGGAGAAATGCAGGTGTAGGTAGATGCGGAGCATCCCATGGCCCTGGCATTGCCTCTGGAGCCTTGCGCTGGCAGCTGGAGACCCGCTTTCCCTTTGGACCCCTAGAACATCTCAGCCAGTGCTGGCAGAGAAGGGAACATTGGCGGTAACACTTTAACTCTAGCCTGTGCTGACATCCTGCGATCGGGTACCTGCTCCATGCCTACCATCAACGGTGATTGCATGGGCAGCACCGCTAAAATTATAGGTCCATTAATTAGTTTCTAAATGGTGGTGGAATTCCCCAGGGAGCGCGTACAGTATGAGGACTCTATTAATTCATCTTGATTAACATTATCACAATGAATACCAAATGAATTCATAACGATCAGCCAATTATTTAAAAGTGTGACAGATGGGATCTCCGTGACTCTCCAAGTGCACTCAGGCGGCACTGGCTGATCTTCTAACGCTGGCACTGCACAAGGAGAGCTTCGGAGAAGGGCAGAAAGCCAGGGCGTCGGCAGTCAGGAGGTGTTTGGGGTATAATCCCCATGCTGGGAAAGCTGGAATAACTCCCCTGGTCCCCAAATAAAGCTCTCTCTTGTCATAAACCTAAAAATTCACAGTGTCTCCTGGCAGGTTTGGAGATGTCCTAGTGTTGTCCTAGACCTGAAAGTGAGAAGTTGGATCTCGCTAAGCTTTGGCTTTGGGCAGCTCTTGAGTTTCACATGTGATATCCACCTGATCTGTCAACGAAACGTCTTCTTCCATTGCATCCATCCCAGCTCGCTGCTTATGCCCATCCACTTTGCCGGCCAGGAGCCTTGTCCTTGTCCTTGCACCAGTCCCACCTCTGTTTTGGGAGCAGTTTTGGGCTAAATCCTGCATTGCTAATTCCTTTTGCCTAAGTACTCACTCACAACATAGCTGGCGCGTTATCCTCTAGTGCAAACTGTTGCATCTTTTAAGTAACAGAGGCAGGGTAATGGGCCTCATTTCCCTAAAAAATATCGTGCTCTGGAGACCTAATTTATAGCTGTGTAAAGGCAGAGCAGATTCCTGCTAGGGAAGTGTCTCTCCTGTAGCCCAAAGGCATTTGTATGTCATGGAAGCACAGTAAAAGCCTCTAACGAAGTACTGTAGCTCTGGTGAGAGAATAACTGTTAGAGGCATCCTGCATGGTGCTGAGCAGGGCTGCAACCTGCAGAGTGATGCTGGGAAGAAAAGGGGTGAGGGCCACCTTTGTACCCAAAAACCTGTGCTGGAAGGGTAAAAGGAAAAGGCTCTCTTAGGTAGCTAAGAAGCTAGCTTAAAGGAGTAAAGGCACCAGGACCTCTTGGGCAGGTGGTGGAGCTCTGGAAGGGCTTGATCCCAACGTCTGGAGGGTCTCCAGGTGCATGTGCCAAGAGCAGACCTGGGCAGACCCGGAGGGATGGACCCTGACCGTGTGCTCCAGGATGGAGCCTGGCCAGGGCAGGCGAGGCAGCGGACCCGTGGAGGCGAGGGACAGGGGGCTCTGAGGGGTGCTGCTGGAGGGATGAGGGGTTCAGGGCTGAGGCTTTGCTTTTGAAGTCAGATCTTGGGGATCTTGACTTAAAGGGGTGAAAGCCTGCAGAAGCAGAAGGTTTCTTCTGGTGCATCTCTTCTTGTTGCTCTCTGTTGTTTAAGATAGATCCCGACACCGAGTTCGGGCTGAATGAGCCTCGTGGACTCTGAGGGGTTGCAGCTATCATAAATAAGCAACTGGGAGCATTTTTCCCCGTATGAATTACTGCCAGCTGTGTGAGGCTTTAGTTTTTGTACTCTGTCTCCCACTAAATACTGGATAGACAACAACATTAAGATTACCATCAGGGATCTTGACTAATGCAGGGATTGTTATTGTGGGGGTGGCTGTTTGCATCCAGAAGCATAACTCTGCTGATCTGTTACTCATTAGGGTCTAAGGTGTCCGCGTATCAGCAGCCTCGTATTTTAAAGGGAAAAAAAGTGGAAACTGCCTTTGAGACAGAAAGACAGAGGTCTTGTGAAGAGGTGGGAGTAAACACTGAGGGTCTTGGGATAAGGGTGTCTCACATGCGATGCCGTGAGCTGGGGTTAACTTCGGAGGTGAGGGGGGTCACTGGAGAGTGCAAAACCCCCGGCCTCGCTTTGCAGCGCGTTGCTATCTGGTGTGACCAGGTCCCAGCCCCACCATTGCTGGCAACGCCGGCGGATCGCACAGCGAGCAGGAAATACCAGCGAGGAGCCCTTTCTCATGCTCCCGCCGGCCGCCCTTGGACGGCTTACAGGGAGCAGACGTTGGGAACCAGCGCAGCCCAGCCCCGCTCCGTCTCCTGCCTCTCCTTCCCCCAGCGCTGCCTCCGGACACGAGCGGCTCCTCGGGTGAGCCAGGCTGTCTCCGTTGGACCTGCTGGGCTGCCCAGTTTGTTAACTGGGGGATCCCAGTTGCCGAGCTGGAGGCTGCAGCCCGAGCGTGCTGCGGAGCACTAGCAGCAGCGGTTGATGGCGAGCGGGTGCAATGGATGTTGCTGCATCTCTGCTGGGAAGCTCGTAGCCCATCTGGAGACCAGAAGGCTGTCCTCCCACCGCGGCTCAGCCTGCATAACTGACCCCAAGATAGTTCCTAAATCCAGGTGCAGATACCATAGCGGCAGTGGCTGGAGCCTGCCTCCATCAGCGGCCGTGACGTGATCCAGAGCCGTGCTCTGAGGATGCGGGACATCTTCTGTCCAGTTGCATGCCTGATCCCTGACTCCAAGACTTCATTACACCCCACAGCCTGAGATGATTCTTCCTCTTCCCCTGTGTTTGTGGGTTGCTTTTCCCCCTCTCTCTTGCACTGCCGTCAGATTTAACCTGGGAGGGGTTTGACTTGCAGCATCGTAGGGAGAGACTCTAGTCTGCAGCTCGGAGACCTCTGCGTGTCTCTGGGGAGCTGCTCAGATACATCTCCTAGTCCAGAGGGACCGAAGGTTCCCCCTGTTTTAACCACTTCCCCGTTTTAACCCAGCCTGATCCTCTGCCCCCCCTGCAGCCAGAGCCATCCCGGCTCCCGGAGCATCTCCCAGGACCAAACAGAGCAAGAGGAGTCTGGGGAGAAAGAGCAGGAATTCAGGTCTCCAACGCACTGTCCAAGCGAATGTAAAAGCAGGCGAGTGGCCGTACCCTAGTGAAGGGGCAGAGTTCAAGAACATGGTTATTTTTAGTAATAATTTTGGAATGGAAAATGTCTTCCAGCTTAATGAGCTTGTTTCTTATATCCTTTTAAAGTGCTGCTCTTTAAAGCAGCTGGTTAAATGATGCTGGGTTTGTTTTTTGTTTTGAAGGATACTCTTAGGTTGAGAACAAGAGTCTGGTTTATCATTTTCTCTCATCGCTTTAGCAGTGTTGCTGTTCGCTTGTACTTCGCCGTGTCTGCCTTTGGAGAGTGAAGCGAGCTAGCGATTTTTGCGGTTGTTTTCCAGAGCCATTCCCCATGTGGACTGACTGCATGCTAAGGTTTCAATCCACTTTTTAACACTCCATTTCCCTGAAGTTACATTTTTTTATCATCACGGCAGTATTTTGCCTATCTTAAAAAATGCATTATTCAATTGAAAATGTTGGAGAAAACACTGCCATTTATTTCTTGTATCATCTCAGCTTCTGAGCTTGTTTACAGTAGTAGAAAGCTGCATCTTTGAAAACAAAGGAGGCGCATGAAAGCAAAGCAGAAGAAACGCTGTCTGAATTCGTTTCCTCAGCTATCGTGGCATTTTCGATATAAACAGGTACTCGAGCGTAAGCGCTTCAAGATGCTGATGATCCACAGCTAAGACAAAGCTGCATAAAAAGGCAGCGGAGCCTAATAAATTCCACCACTAGTGAAACGGAAATCCCCAATAACCCTCCACCCAGCACTTCATAAATAAAGCAGCCACCCACTCGTAGGCTCATAGAATCCCAGAATGGTTTGGGTCGGAAGGGACCTTCAAGATCATCGAGTCCCACCCCCTGCCATGGGCAGGGACACCTCCCACCAGCCCAGGCTGCCCAAAGCCTCATCCAGCCTGGCCTTGACCCCCCCCGGGCATGGGGCATCCACAGCTTCTCTGGGCTCAGAGGACACTGAGCGGGTTTGGATCTTGGAGAACACGTTGCCCCTGGGCTCTCCAGGAGGAGGGTGGCAAGCCCTGGCGATGGAGGGATGTGTCCCCAAAATGCATCCAGGTCGGATCGGTCTGGAAAGCATCATCATCCCAGTTTGCCCTCTGGATCTCTGCATCTGCTGGGGAAGGAGCAAAGGGGGCGAAGGCAGGAGAGGATCAGGGCATGCTCAGAAGAATGAGAGCGCCAAGGCCAAAAAGTGCATCTTCTGTTTGCCCACGGCTTTTGCGCTGTCTGAGAACCAGACTGAGCATCGGTGCCTGGCCCCGCGGTGCTGGGCTCCCCGTGCCAAGGGACTCCGGACATGGGATCCGTCCCCCTGAGAAAACCCCATTCAGTCCATTTTTGGTGGGAGTGATTTATCCTTCCCCCTCCTCCCCCATGAAAAGAAACAAACCCCAGCCAGTCATCCGCGCTATTGTTCCTGGAAGGATGGATTTTCATCTCTGAAACAAGCGCTCGTCTGTGTTAACGCAGGGTAAGTGGTAATTAGGAGCCGCTGTACCCTCCACGTCTCTCCCAGCAAACAAACAAGCCTGGGATGCTCCTACCCATGGGAGCTCTCAGAAATGCCTCTGCCTCGGTGGAAAATCCTGTCTCCTTTGTGCCTCTTCCTCCCCTCATTAACATTCCTCTGGCACAGAAGCGGGGTGCCTGCCGAGCCTGGCAGTGCCGGTGGCGAGTGGCCATACCACAGCGAGGGGGACCCGGGTTGCATCTCTGCCCAGGCTTTAAAACCAGAGCATGCACTTGACATTGTTCTTTTTTTTTTTTTTTTTTTTAATCTAATTAGTCTGCAGATCACAGCATCAGGTTTCTTTCCGAGGCTTAAAAAGGAAAGAACTTTTCCCGGAGGATTGGGATTCTGGGGGGTTCACACATCTCAGAGCAGGGGCTTTGCCATGTTCATCACGAGGCTTGTGATGAAGTTGGGGATACCGCAGTGGTTTCTTGGCAGTGTTGTCCATGTCCTTCCCGGAGCCTCAGAGAGCAGCTTGTTCTTCTCCAGCAGTGGGAAAGTTCATTCCTGAACCGCAGCCACCCTCACTTGTTGGTTGCCCACTTTGCCACGGACTCAGACCTGCTCATGTATCCATCAGACGCTGCACCATGAACAAAAGCAAGGTGCCCAGCGTTGATGTGCACACCGGCAGGGGATGGATCCGGCATTTCGGCATATAAGCCCTTGCACCCTGGCAGCTAAGGCTCATCTGCGATCCACGGGATGAGACATTTTGGTTCTTAGAGAGGTCACCGAGAAGTGGTGTGGACACATGGGGCTCTGGATCTTGCTGTGCCGTGGCCTGGGGAAGTGCAGATGGGCTGGAGAAGCTCGAGATGAAAAACGACAGCAACCAGCCTTAGGCAAGTACAGACCAAATCAAGCAGAATAACACGAGAGCCTCTTCATCAGGTGCCATGGAAAACACAGGCTTCTGTCCTTGGCTCGGCTGAGACATAGCTGGAGGGGGTGGGGCTGCCCCCTGGGAGGGGGGGCTGCCTCTCGGAGCTCTCTTTGACTGCAACATCTTTTTTTCTCCTCAAGTGGATTGCAAGTTTTAAACGCTTCCCTTATGTTAAGAAAAATCAGACTCGAAAACCTCTCAACCGTACGAGTCTCCTTGAAGATAAATAAAAGCCTTGGCAGGGCCATCAACACAGAGGAGAGCGCGGGGAAGCTCATCTCTGCAAACGCGGCGCGGCAGGCAGGGCTGGCGTCACGACAGCTTGGGACGGCTCTGCCTCGCAAAGAGTGTTCGCTGGGTTGCAGCAAACAATACTCCTGGCTCACCTCCCGCGTTCAAGATGAATAGACCCGCACAGATGATGAAGTGGTGTACCACTGCCGTGACCAGAAAAATCAGCATCCTTGGGAACAGCACGGTCCTGCGAGTGGATCTGGGCTAACACCTGCAGCCTGGGCGGAGGTGGAAGGATGGTGACGTGGGCTCCTCTCGATGGCTTCCCCCCCACCCATCCCAGACCCTGTAGTTTGTCCAGATGAGCCCTGCAGACACAGGGCTGGTGTGGAGCTGCTTCTGAGTGGGAAGGGAGGATAACGGCGTCTCTGAGCTCCGTGCTGGGAAACAGGCACAGCTTTGCAGCAGCCCAGCGAGCCAGGGGTACGGGATGGATGGAGGACATCCAGGCTGCAGGGGGGGTGCAGGGTGATGCCAGGCTTGTCCTGGCTTTGGAGGGGGCTGTCTGGTCTTCAGACACAGGGGTAGCAAAGCAGGTAGTGCTCTCCCTGGCAAGGGCTTGGTTTATCTTTGGACCTGCCATAGTCGGTGCGAATACGCCATCTGCTCTGCCTGGCGTGGCATTGCTGCCGGCGGCCAGCTGGGCAGGGCGAGTGTCGGGGGCTTTGTGTGGGGTGGAGCAGGCTGGAGTGAGGCAGTTTTCCCCTGACCAGTGGTCAGCAGCACCAACTTTCTGGTGTAGCAGCTCAAAGCATAGATCAATAGAAGTAACTGCTTATATGTGTGATCTCTTTCCATCTCTTGTTTATGCCGGCGACATTCAGCTTCATCACTACCAAATGCTGTCATGATGACCTGTAAGATTCACTTTCCTATAACCTTTCAAGTGTATCTGATTCTTCACCCCCAAGAATGTGACTGTTGGTTTTGATGAGGTTGAGATTTGCAGATTTAATGCTTTAAGTAGCCTCTGTCTCCCCAGATCTCTGCAGCCCTTTCCCACAAGTCCAGTATCCAGCTGAGTCACTGGTGGCTGAGCAAGAGTTTTTTGGTTTTTTTTTTTGGACTAACACCCCTTCCCGATGGACTGACCCCGACAGTGGAGGTGGTTGATCTCAGGGCGAGGAACCCCCATTTGTACCTTTTTCCTTGAGATCTGCTGCAGCTGTGCATCAGGTCTTTGGCATTTAAGGCATTTTGTACAATCCCATCTGTTGAGGGTTTGCCTTCCTCTTAGGCTTTTTCTGTTATTTAGTAGGTGTTTTATCTCTTCTAATGTGCCCAAAGGAGTTTTGGTGCATCTGTGCTGTTGAGGAAGGGTTGGCATTAAGCAAAAATATCTAGCCTTTTGATGATTGAGAAAACAGGAGTAGGGGTAGGGGGAGAAATTTAAGGAGGATTTTATGTTGGCCTGAAAAAGTGAAGAGAAGAATCTGTGCCAGACAAGAGCCAGATGGACAAAAGCCACGACACAAATCCCAGCCCTGACAGCTGCAGCCTACCTGGCTCTGGTAGACCAAGCAGAAAATGTTGCGTGGGTCTCGGGAGCCTCTGCAGCCCATAAACTTAAGAGCAGTTTGCAAAAAATAACCTCCTGCTTTTTGCATAACAGCTTTCACATGGAAGGAGTCTGAACACTGTTGACGTGCAGCAAACAGCAACGCTGCACCGGCGGCTGCAGGAGGGGAGGGTGAATGGGGGAAATCAGCTCCAAGCCTTTGCATGCTGGGGTGGAGCTGGGTTCATGGGATCAGTGTCTATAAAGGACTCTTTTAGCATGTGTCTTAATTTCCTGGTTTTTGAGAAATAGGTTTTATGTTGCAGGTTTCATTTTTGCATTTGGCATAGAGCTGGTCCCGGTGATTGCCTAAAAAAGCCTTAGTGTGTTGCAGACAGCTCTGGTTTCGCTAGAACAATACCTCTGCCTCTGCTGCTGTCTCTTATTGTCACCTAACCAGCTTCAAAGTCAGCAGAGAAGTGTTAGGAAAATTGTCAATAAATAGCAGGACTGGTTTTGCATTACTGAATGCCTTGTTCAGTGCTCAGCAAAGAGCTGGGTAAGTTCAGGGAGTTGTCTCTCGTGAGCAGTGATGGAAACTCCTGTTTTCTTGGGCTGTTCTCAGCCAGACTGGGCTAAACCGTACTGTGGGAAACAACAGTGTGTGGAAAAGTGTGTGATTTAGGGTATGTAACATGGTGATTGAGAAGGAGATAGTTACTGGTGTAACTGTCTGCATAAAGCTACTTTCCAGGTTTAGGGAAAGCCCGAGAGCTGGTTTCAAAGGGAAATGGTTAGTGATAATGTCATTAGCATCTAATAAGTGTTTTTTATCTATGTACTCTTTAGACATTAACTCATCAGCATGTGACATGCTTCTGGCTGGATTGCTCCTACCACGCAGGATCTGGGACAGGTCTCTCCTGTCTGTTCGGAAGTTGCCCAGAGCCAGAGGCTGGGTGGTGGTTTGCATAGAGCGCTCCAGCAGATCCCAGCTCCCAGCTCCCATCCCGCAGTAGCACCGTCCCGTCCTGCTGCGGAGCCTTGCCACAGCCGTTAGCATCGCTGCTGGACCAGGGAACGGGATGCATGATGTGACCTCCGTGGAGATTCAGCACTGACAGGCTCAGAGATTGTTAAACTCCACACTTATGCTTTGAACTGTCCGATTTCTCTTTTCTTTAGGATTCCCTTATGCTATCCCTTCACCTCCTTGTTTTCTTCCCTGCAGCGGTACCCATCCATTTCCCACTCCCGCGATGACTCGCTGGGTATCTTCCTTTGCTTTTCGTCATGTTGTCTTTAACTTTTTTTTGCTTCCAGGGCTTCTCCCTCTGACCTTCCTTTGCTTTTCATCATGTTGTCTTTAACTTTTTTTGCTTCCAGGGCTTCTCCCTCTGCAGAAAGGGGAGTTTCCCAGCAGAGGCCAGCTCTGAAGGGACCCTCACTCGCCCTGTTCCCACAGGAGCACACGTGGAGCATCTCTCCCAGGCCAGGGCTGCTCAGTGCCTTCCCCATTCCCCCCCCACCTTGGACTATCCAAACCCGAAACCCACTGACCACGCTGATGGAGAGGTCAGGTGGGAGAACAAGACATGAGATGTCTGTGTGATCCTACAGGTCTGAGGATGCTTCAGATTTTCATGGCTAAGAACGCCTGGAGCTCTGCGGAGCTTCGGGATCCCAGCTAGTGACACTGTGGCTGGGAGCCCTGGGCTGACCCTGTCCCTTCTCTGTCCACTTCCAGCCGTCCAGGAGGAGAGGCAGCGGGGGAAGGACCGCAACGAGAACGAGGTGGAGTCGACAAGTAGCGCCAACGAGGACATGCCCGTGGAGAAGATCTTGGAGGCTGAACTCGCAGTGGAGCCAAAGACGGAGACGTACATTGAAGCCAACATGGGCTTGACGCCGAGCTCGGTAAGACACCTCTCCCCTCTCCCTTCCCAGGCAAAGGGATGGCTTGTGGGGCCTCAAGATTGACCTAGCATGAATACAGCAGTGAGCGTAGGTCAGAAGGGGGTTATCTGATGGGAAAGGAAAGACGTAGAGCTCAGAAATGCAACTTCTTAGCTCTGCTGTGGCGTGTGAGCGGAGATGAAAGCATGAAGAAAGCAAATCCCTCTGCCCCTGGGCAACCACCGGCATCGGTGCTTGTCTGTCTCACTGCCATAGCGAAGGATCAGATACTGTAAGACATAATTAGAAGGGCTCACAGAGAAGATTTGGTTTTAGTTAACAGCCCTTAGTGCTAAAAGACAGGAAGAGACTCCACGCTCTGAAGAGCCTGGAGTCCAGTCAAGCCAGCGAACAGAGCTGTGCGGCTGGACTGCCGAGAGATGCGAGCTGGAAGATCAGGGTGTGACTTTTCAGATGCAGAGTTACATATCTGCATGGCTCTAAGAAGAGAAAGCCTGGAGACGGTTGCTTTCAAGTTCCTTTCCCAAGCAGCCTAGCAGCCCTTCACGGGGGTACAGCCGGGGCTCTGCGGGCTGTACGGCAGGAGCAGAGGCTGGAACATCCCTCTGCAGCTCCTGTTGCTCTGTGCTAGGTGTCTGTGAGGTTGAGATGATGAAATGCAGCTATTTCTGAGAAGTGGAAGGACTCTGCAGTATTTATTTTCTGCTACAATAATACTTTATCTCTTTCTTTATGTGAGGCTTGGAGGATTGAGCTGGGAATACCGTGTCTGGCAGGGCTTGACAAGAGATCTCAGAATGAGACTGCTCCTTGTAGGAGTCTTAAGCCTTGATTGCCTCTATGGGATGCTCTTTTTGACCTTTACCTACAAGGACACTTCATGGCTGGCTTGCTAGGTCAGGCTTTTCAGTGCATAAGGCTTCCTGCTAAGGGCAGAGCCAATTCCTCAGTAAAACAGCCCAGAAGCAGATGATACCGAGCCACGGTGCTCCCCTGCCTTGGAGAGCCCCGTTGCACCCTGCAGACAGCAATTCTCTCCCACAGAGCAGCCCTGAACCTTGCAAGGGGCTTTTTTTTGGAGGAGGCAGCTCAACCGTGGTTAGCGAGGGGCTCAGAGAGGCTCTGACGGCTATCAGGATTAAAAATACTTCAAGGGAGTTGTAGCCTAGCGTTTGTGCTGACGTGAAAACAAACCCCAGAGAGCGAGCTGGAATAAATGGCTTCGTCTGGCACTGCGGCTCCTCAGCCTCTTGTAGCAAATTGAAAGCTGGTTCCTGCATAATTCAACGTGTATTACTGTGAACAAGGATGTGTGTTGCATCTAAATAGAAGCAGGAGGCTTGTTGAAATGCCCTATTATTGTCAAGCGGCTTCTGTCGATGAGGTGACATTTGTAGCAGGTTTCGCAGATGTATGAGATCAGCAGCTCACAGTGACGAGGCCACCGGATGAGGCGAGGGATGATGGAGGAGCTGCCCTCCTCCCAGCCCTTCCCGGAGAGCCCGTGTGATGGAAAGGCAGAAAAACTCAGTCCGTAATAGACACGGGGTACAACACAAGCTGTTTCCTATTAGCCTGGTGTGTTGGGTCCTTTAAATGTGTCCCTGCACCTTGGTCCATCTGCATTGAACGCTGCCTGCAGGAGCTCCAGCATTTGCAAGGACGTTTTCTGGCTGTGCCAGGCTGGGACAGAGGTGGTGGGGGGCTGTAGGAGTTAACACCCTCCTCTCCCAGGTGCTGTCATGTCTGTGACTGTCACCTTGTGCCATGGTGCCCTGGCTGCTCCGGAGGCAGAGATCCCAGCTCTGGTTCACAGAATCACAGAATCACAGAATGTTAGAGATTGGAAGGGACCTCGAAAGATCATCTAGTCCAATCCCCGCCCTGGCTGCTCCGGAGGCAGAGGTCCCAGCTCTGGTTGAGGGATGCTGGCAAAGCCTGCTGCTCTGGGGCTGAGCATGGGACCAGGGAGGGGACCTCTGTCCTGACACCTTCACTGACACCCGAGAGGATGGGGAACGTTCATGGTTTGAAGCCCATGATGGGGAAAGAGGAGTACAGTGAGGGGTGACCCTTTTGAGTGGCACAGACAGGATGGGGCAGGATGCTGAGCCAGGCAGAAGACAGCTCAGACAGAGGGATCTGCCCCTGCGAATCTGTTCTCCTTCTGCCTTGGGTAGCAGGAGAGTGCCAAGACTCTTGGTTTCGATGACCATCACTAAAACACTCACTTGAAGTATAATTGCACCGGTGAGCCCCTGATAACAGCTCTTCAGCTGCTGCAAAGAGCTGCTAATTGTGACGGTTGTCTGACTTCTGATCGTGGCAAAAGGGATAAACCCTTTGGGAGGCTCCCACAAGCTGTAAGTGAGCGTGGCTGCAGGGTTCCTCCACGCTGTGTGTCCCAGAAAGCCCCAAACCCCAGTGTGGTCCCTGCCCCTCGGGAGCTGGGCACTGGCCGCACGCCCGCAGCGGGTCCCTGTCCCTGGGCACTGCAATGGGGTGCGAGGGTGGGTTTGTCTCTGCCCTGTGTCCCCAGCAGCCGCAAAGCTGGGCTCCTGCAGCGTAAGCACCACCTCGGATGGGCTCCTGGCCACTGAAAGGCAAAGCCTGTAACTGAGAGGTGTCAGCCCCATTAGCTCTTAATTGGCCTTTGAGCGGCTGGTTTCAAGTCACCCATTTTCTGGAAGATGTCTCCAAGCTCCGGTTTTCTAGAAGGATCAGGTGCCTGCGTGTCCTTTCATTCTGTCACACTCCGGCACCGTGCCCTTGCTATTTACTGCAGGAGGGGATTTGCTTACCCTGCATGGGGAGGGTTGCTAGCACTGCTGTGCCGATCCCCTCCTGGAGACAGGCAGAGCCCTTCTGGCCCGCGGGGATGATACTTTTAGCTGCCTCTCGAGCCACAGTGATTAAGTTCTGCCCCAAAGCACTGTGATGGTTCCAGGAACTGCCATCTGAGGTGTAATCAAAGGCTGGGCCCCTCGCTGAGGCTTTGTACGAGGCACCAAAGGCTGGGTGCACCTTGTGCTGCTTGCGGAGCAGCGGTGATGCCACCTGGGCTGGGACAGTCCTGGAGATGATGACGACCTGCCCAGAAGCAACCCCTGAGAAAAGCTTTGGCAAAAACATCCAGCTTTCCTAAAATACCCCTTCCATGGGGCTGTGCAGGCACTTCTTGCTTGGTAGGTCAGGTTCTGCTGGAGTGTGGGGTCTCCCATGGGTCATGTCCCACTCTGGGGCAGGCAGGACTCCATCCCCATCCCACCCGCGGGAGCTGGGACCCCTGGGTTCTCCACCTGGCTACTCCAGCTTGCTGACCAAACTGGGATGACTGGAAGTTGGTGACCTTTCTATGGCCTGGGCCAAGGGTGTCCCTTCTCACCCTTCTTGCAAATGCCTCTGAATGCCGACGTTCCCCTGTGTTTGCTGGGAAACACTTAGCCCTGCAGAGCTCCTCTTCACACCCAGTTTAGGGTTTTCCTGTTGTCCAGAGGAAATCCCATCTTTTCTCCCTCTCCCAGGGAAAAACCCCGTCCCTGCTCTCATCTCCTTCCCCAGGGAAGAGCCCCAGCTCCCTTGGAGCGAGACTCCCCTGCCCTCGCACCCCTTGGAGAGCTGCTGGGGGTGGTGAGAGCAAGGAGGGGAAAATCCCAGGAACGATGCTCCCCGCTCCTCGGCCGCGCTGCTGAACGTGAGCCCGTTCCCATCCATCTCTGCACGCAACAGGTGAAAATACTTCGAAGGCGGGTGCCCCTCAGCTTGCCAGGTGCTGGTTATTTTAAGCCTGGAGAATGGGAGACGTTGGCCACCGAGGCACAGAGTTTGTGTTTGCTGCCAGGGGACAGCGGAGGGGACCGGACAGGGGGCTGGGGGCACAGGAGTGAGACTCAGCAGCATGGTCCTCAGCTGCCCATCCTGGGAGAGGGGTTTGCCATAGCACAGCCAGCTCGTAATGAGGAATGGTCTTGTCCTGAGACTTGCAGAAGGGAGAGGTTACGCTGGTGTTCGTGTCTGCTCTGGCTCTCAATTCACACCCCTTCCCCCTGCAATCCAGGGGTGAAGTAAACATTCCTCCTCCGATTTGGAAACTGCTCTTTTAAGGACATGGAAGAAGAATAATCGTACACTCAAAGCTGCTAGATATCAGCAGGGATTACAGGGGGATATGTGGAGGGGCTTACACATCCCTGTCCAGAGAGGTAAACCCTATATACACACACTTGCACAGCGAGGTCTGCCTTCGCCGGGGTTAGACAGGCTCTTCCCGTTCCTAATCACAAGCCCACTTGAGCTGTTAGCAGTTCCTTTAAACAGGGATTTGGTGTGTTTAGGCTGACTGTCCTCCTTGAGAGCAGATGGTTTTTGTTACGGGATAGTATTTCAAAGGAAAGGGTTTTTCTCTTTTTTTCTGTAATGCCCCCTCTGGTGCTGGTTTATCGAGCTGGGAGATGCTGGGACCACGCGTGCTGGAGGGGGCAAGAGCCTGCCCTGCCCTGGGCTGGAGCTCGTTTGGTTCATCAGTTAGTGTGATGGATATTGAGTCTGAACACTGCTGGTTACTGTTCTGGAGTGTGCTAAAAACTACTTAAAAACACGGGGTGGAGAAGCCACTCCTGGGGTGCTCCCAACTTTGGGATCCTTCCCTGCAGCAGGGGGGCAGCAAGCCCCTTCTGCTGCTCCTCCAACCTCAACTCTTCCTTGCTCTGCCTTCTTCCAACCTTTCAACCTCCTTTTTTTGGCAGCCCAATGACCCGGTGACGAACATATGCCAGGCAGCAGACAAACAGCTCTTCACCCTGGTGGAGTGGGCCAAGAGGATCCCCCACTTCTCCGAGCTGCCCCTGGACGACCAGGTCATCTTGCTCAGAGCAGGTGAGTGGGACCTGTCCCCACACGGGCTGTGGCATGGGGCCGTAGGAGTGTCTCCATCTCGCTGGTGATGGGTATAACGGTTTAGATTTAGGTCCCGGCAACTTGCAAGCCGTTAACTGGTTCTGAGTAATAGCCCCTGATAATTCAATTGCTAAATAGGATTTTAAAAGCCCCAAGGGACGTGTGGCTGAGTGTGATCCAAAATGTTGCACCAGCTGCCAATCAGCTGAAAAATGGCTCGGCTTCGTCTCTGATGAGCGAGGCGCTCGGAGATGTGCGCTGGGGTATGTAAGCTAAGGGAGCTACGGGCTGCCTCCCTCCCGGGCTGCGACTTGAAAGACCAAGTGGGCTTGGGACTCCATGAAATTTCATCAAACTGAAATGTTTGATCATAATTAAAACCAGAAAGGGGAGAAAAAGATATCACCATCCCTCTCCCACCCACCAAGATGAAAATAAAAATCTCTGGGCTTATTTTAAATTTCCTTGTGCAGCAGGGGGTCGGCAGTAACGGAGACTTTGGGAGGTGAAAAGCGGTTAGCTGTGAGAAGGTTCTTCTTCTGTCGAGTAAATTCAAACCTCTGCTGCTGGCAGGTTGTGCACAAAGCCTGGGGAGGGCAAGCATTCAAGAGCAGAGCTCGATGAGGGTGCATTTTAGGCATGAAGCTCTTTGCATAGCTCCAGTCATCAGATAAGTGATTAAAAAGGCTTTGGCTTGACACAGTGTCGAGTTTTGCTCCCTTAAACAAAGAGGAAGGCAAGGTGTCAGTGGGACAGATGAAGTCGCTTCCAACAAATGACAAACTCCGTGTGAAGGGGGAGGCTGGGAGAGGAAATGAGGAGACCTTGACGGCTGGCAGTGGCACCCAGCTCTCCGCTTGGCAAGGGGAGACGCCGACCTTGGCTACTCAAAGCAGTCAAGGGAATTCCAAAGGGAATGTTGGTGCAGTCTGGTGCGGAGCAGAGGTGCAGCCTCGGAGCTGGGGAGGTACCAGGGACAAACCAGCCCGGCAGCCAAACCCCGGCAAGCTGGGGACTCCAAAGTCCCTGGTAGTTTTAAAATTTCCTTCCTAAAGTCTGCGTTGTCTGTCTGCACCGGCAAGCCAGCGCCGAGTCCACGTGAAAGAAGAGGGCCACCAAATGATGAGTGTTGCGCGGGATTCAACCCTGGACGTTGCAGTCCAATAGCAGCAGTGTCGGCCCAGTAATTGCTGCCAACACTCCAGCTACCTGTAGGGATCACAAGCTGGAGTGCAGCACTAAGGAGAGCGGGCAGTCTCCTCTTCCTGCCTTTCAACCTGCCTGGGAATTGAGGCGAGGCTGGCGAAGGGCTCTGCCAGCAGCAGTGATGGTCGTTGCGCCATCCTGCTGTCTCATGAGCAGGCGAGTGATGCTGGAGATTGGAGTCTTGCCAGAGCAATTCCTCTGTTTCTTCTCCAGCTTTGGGGTTAGGCTGGCATTTGCAGCTGCAGGTGCAAGTACTGGAGCATCCTCTAGAAGGGTTGAGCCCTTTCTGAGGTGCACAGACACCCCTGCCCTGTCTGAAGTGCTTCTTCTGGGAGCAAGAGTGGGTGCCAAAGCCAATTCGACAAGGCTTTTGGGCAGGGTGGCAAGACTCCCTGGAACAGGGCAACCAGTTGCTGCAAAGGAGATGGGCAAGTAGGAGCTTGTCCAATTTCCAATTTTGCCTCCAGCAAAAAGAATGTCCACAGAGGCAGGGCGAGTCAGCGTGCCAGAAACTTGGGATAGCTGCATTTGATGGGATGATCCTACGAGCCTTCAACTCAAAAGAGCCACAAAGAAGAAAAAAAGCATGCGAGAAAGGAAAAAAACCATCAGTGAGACTGCTCTCATCATCAGCAAGCATTCCAAATCCTTGTGAGATGGCAAAACAGCTGCCTGAACTAGGTCCTCCCCCCTCAGAACCCAGTGGAGCCCTAGGCCAGCCTGGAAACCGATCTAGAACTTTCAAGCGAGCTAGAATGTTATCTAGAACCTGATCTAGACCTTTCAAGCGAGCTAGAACGTGCTCTAGAACTTGATCTAGAACCATCCGGCGAGCTAGAGCGTGGTCTAGAACCACCTCCCTGCCAAAAACCCAACTCCAGAATCCAGACCTGCACCAACGGCACCAGCACCGCCCCAGCTCTACAAACACCTGCCTGTAAAGGACTCGCTGCCTGTCCCAGGCCCTGATGAAGGAAGGCCTTGGGATGGCTCAGACATCTTGGTTGTACAACGGCAATAGGCAAGAATCCTGTTCCTTGCTGATAAGAAGAAGCAGGCTAGAACGCACCGGAGGCTTTACTCCCCTCACTAAACAAGGACAAACTTTTGCTTAACAAAGTCCTCGCCCCCAGCTCGAAGGTGCCAACAAAGAAAGTTCAGCCAAAGTTAATCCAGTACAGGGTCTGCACGACCACCAACTCAATTGGTTGGAAGGTTTCATGCTACCCTTCCTGCTCTTATTAGGGAGACACCCCTCTCTGCTTCTGATGCTTATTAAGGCCCATTGCTTCCTATGCTAATTGGAGAAAATTAGGTGGAGACCTGAGAACTTTTGTTAAATAAACAAAGAGAAGGTGTGGGCCCAGCACCTGAGGACTCTGAGAGGCGGACAGACTCATCCCAGGATCCAAAGGGTGGTGAAAAAATCCTGGAGCATGGTTCCTGCAGGCTCCTCGTGCAGTCCCGTGTCTTCTCCTCCATCCTCCTTGGATTGGGAGTGTTGCAATCCCTCTGCAAGTGCCAGGCCTCGCCCAGCAAATAGCCAAATAAATGTTCCCGTGATTGGGGTGGAAACATCCTGTGGCCACTTAGGCAAGAGTGAACTTTATTCCTTGTCAACATTTTTAATGGTACAACTCATCTCTACAACAGTAGGTACACGTGGACCTTGTCTTTATTCCAGTCAGTGAGAAAAGACATGTTCCTGTGGGAGGAGAGGAGGTAAAGGATATTTTTTGCATTGCTCTTCTGGCCTGGGAAAAAAAAAAATAAATTCAAATATCCTGACATTTTTGGACCCTGGCAAGCAGCCCTGTGTCTGGACACCGGTAGGTAAATCAGCCACACGATGAGTGCTGCAGAAGACCTGTCTTGTCTTACTGAAGATGTTTCAAAGTCACCAGCATTTCCACCCTTCAAACTTTACTGCGTTTCTTCTTGTTACGGGTTTGTTCCAGGCGTTCTTGAACTCCGCTGGTAGCAGATTTAAGAATTTGACGACGTGTTAAATTCGGAAGGGAAGCTGGAAGCTCGGCAGGGAGGTTGCATCTCCCTTCCTCTCCCCGTTTGTAACCGGCTCAAACCGCTCCCGTGCTGTCCGGGCTCACGGGATGTGTTTTCCTATCTCCTGAATTAGCATGTCCAGTAATTAATATGACAAAAGCTGATTTCCAAGCAGCTATGGCAGGCTGTTCCTGCAGCAGCCGTGGACCTGGGCCATCCCTGTAGAGCACAGGCGAGAGGAGGGGCAATCCCCTCCAGTATCTTGGTGGCAGAAGCAACGAACCTGCAAGCAAGAATTTTCATCATCCCGATTTACATAGCTGAATGATGGTGAATGAACTTCTGTGCCCCGCTATGGCCTGAAAATGAGCCCAATTAGCTGATATAAAGTGTTAATAGGTCTGTAACTGCTCAGAGGCAGGGAGGGTAAGGTCAGTGGGGGATGCAGGGCTCCACACCCACTGCATGTTCCCAGCGAGAGGAGCAGGGCAGAGCTGTTTGCTCGGCTGCCTGCAAGGTTTATAGAGGAAACCGCTTCCCTTATTAGCGTTACATTTTTAGTGCATTTGTTCCTTAATGTTTTTTTCCTTCCCTGACATCCAAGAACGGGTTGGCTCCCCCCTCCCTTCCCCTATCCTCCCTCGTTACTCTACCGAAGGCAGTTCTTGAGCAGTTTCCTCTCTTTTTGGCACCAGGGAGGTGATGTTGCTGATTCCCAACCCTGCTGAGGACCCCGTGGCTCTAACCTGTGCCCGTGGTTGTTTTCTCCTTCCCAGGGTGGAATGAGCTCCTAATCGCCTCCTTCTCCCACCGCTCCATAGCCGTGAAGGACGGGATCCTCTTAGCCACCGGGCTCCACGTGCACCGGAACAGCGCGCACAGCGCCGGCGTCGGGGCCATCTTCGACAGGTGGGCAGGGGGACGGGCATGGGGGGACACATCTCAGGGCACCTTGCCTAGACATCCCCATCTCTGTCTCCATGCCAGCCTGCCTCCATTCCCCACGCTGGCAGCCTGCCCGAGGGGTGGGATGGAGATGTGTTGGCACATGGGCTGGTGGCCGGAGGAGCCCAGGCTGCGGCGTGGCCATCCCACGGCATGTGTGGAAATGTCCTGGTCCTGAAATCCCTGATATGAAATCCCTCCTCTGAAACCTGCAGAAACCAACAGCCCGAAATAGTCAGGGAGAAGGCTGCCCAGCGCAAATCAAAGCCTCTTTCATGGAGTCCAGATGCTTTCTAATGTTACGAGGAGGCTGCTCCTTTGTGTCTTTTCATCTTTAATTGGACCAAGACGTGATTTTATTTTCACAATGAAAAAGCACCAAAAATACCCAGCAGGTTCCACATGCGTATCCCGAGGGCTCTTTAATCTCGTGCTTTGGGAAAGTGTTTCAAAGCCAGACTGCCAGGGTGTTTGACCCGCAGTGTGGCTCCAGACACCACTGAAATTATGGCTTATTTCTCTGTCCAAGACCCGTCTTGATACCGCGTAGTTGAAACCAAATCGCTTTCGCTTCTGCTGCTCTGCAAGGCGATTGTTCTTTGGACCTGGGTGACATCATTTGTTTCCTCTGAGGTCGTAAGTGCAAGATCATGACTTCACTGCAGGATCTAACAGGAAAAACTGGGCAATCAGTGGAAAATATTTCAGGACCGGCACCTGCAGTAAGAGCAAAGGGAGTAATAAAAATTACCGGCAGAGGAAATTGCTTTTAGATACCTGTTGGGGTTTTTTGTGTGTGTTATTATTTTTTATTTTTAGGCAGCTGTCTCAAGTGTCAAAGCCTCTCAGTGAATGCACAAAGCCAGTTTTTATGGACCCTGTTGCATCTCAGAGGAACTATTGATGTTCCTAATGAGCTATTTTTGATACGGGAGGAAGCTGAGGGCACATCCTCCGCTGGTGTAAGCGAGCGCTATCCCATGACTTCATTACCCGTCACCGGAGGACCTCGCTCTGCGCCTGACACCTGGGTGTTTTTCGGTTTCTTTTTAATACTGACGCCTGTGATTTCTGTGTCCTTTGCAGAGTACTGACAGAACTCGTGTCAAAAATGCGAGACATGCAGATGGACAAGACAGAGCTAGGCTGCCTGCGAGCCATTGTCCTCTTCAACCCCGGTACGTGCTGTTACCTTCTCTCCGGTCCTCTCTTGGCTGATGCTGTGTCCTTTTGGTTCCCTGGCTTACCTATAAAGCTCCATTGCAAATAACTGAGGGCACCCAACGCCCGAGGACAGGGCAAGGAGGAAGCGAGGCAAGGACTTAGCTGTGATCATCCGAGGAGATGGTGAACGCTGCTTTTGGAGCTGCCTCCTACGGATGGGCTGAGTCCTCTGCTGAGATTGAGGGGCTTTGGTTTGATCAATATTGCATGGTCTTTGTATTCTCAGTTTTAAAGCAATTCTGTAAAAAGAAAGCTCTGGTGCTTGAGGGAGTTGTCCCTGAATAGGAGCAAAAATGAATCTAGATCTCCTTTAAGAGAAATGTATGGATTAGAGCAAAGTTAGAGCATGGACGTCATTGTCCTCTGCTTCCAGATCTCAACATCCGAGGGCTTTTATTAACTGTGTTCCTGGAAAAGCCCTCTGCAGACCTGGAGAGGGTGAAAGGCATGAAACGTGCTTGTAAAATGCACAAGAACTTGATTTTTTGTCCGCAGCTTGCTTAGTTTTACAGACTCCAGGCTTCAGGCTGCTCTCTTTTCCCCAGCTCGGGGGAAGAAGGTTCATTGCTGGAGGGTTGCCTCCAGCGTTTCGAAGAGCAAAGCCCTGCTGTGGCAGGAGATAGACTGCCAGGCTGTAGGTGCCTGTATAGCTCTGTTGAGGGGGTTCCCTATATTTTAGAGCAGGTGAGTCCAGAGCCAAAGCAGATGGCAGCTGAGGATGGACCTCCACATCTGTGTCCACCCCTTCCCCTCCCTGCCCTCCCAGGTGCCCGAGCCCGGCTCTTTCTCTGGCCTTTCCCACCGAACCCTGGCCAGGGCATTTCAGCAGGGTTTATTGCTGTTTCTTGGGTTTGTTTTTCTGCTTGCCTTATTTCCATGCCCCCCCCCTACCTTGTAATCACCAGTAATTTATTGTCTGTAATTTGGGATTAGCCCTACATGGTAAAAGAAGGGGAATTTGGAGAGGTTCCCGCAGTGCATGTGCTTGGGGTTATTGATTGCTCAACTGTTCCTTTCACCCTACTAAAAACAGAGCCTCGCCGTGGCGTGGGGGACCTGCCAGAGTGGGGGCTTGTCGTTTAGCCCTGCCCCAGTGCTTCATGCTGGAGGGAGAAACCCCACTTGAGGGGGACTTAAAGCCTTTAAATGAGGATCTGTGACCACTGGAATGAGCCAAAATGGTTGGGGTTGGGATATGAGCTGGAGGAAAACAGGACAAACCTTCCAGGGCTTGAACACTCCCTGGGAGGTGTTGGGTACTGCCCCAAAACCTGGGGTTCAGACCCTGCATCCACACTGCACCCTGGTCTGGTGGTGCCAGGAAGGATGGAGGGGGCTGTGGGATGCACGGGGTGGGGGTCCTTTCCTGCCTGGAAAGCCTGGAGGTTTTTGGCTGATGGTTTTTTTTGTTGCGTTTCAGACTCGAAAGGTCTCTCCAACCCGGCTGAAGTGGAGGCGTTGCGGGAGAAGGTGTACGCGTCGCTAGAGGCATACTGCAAACACAAATACCCCGACCAGCCCGGGAGGTGAGTTCTGGGCTGAGCCCTGTCCTCCTCCAGCCCCGTGCCCCTGCAAAGCCCTGTGAAATGGGTCCAGTGGGTGCTGCAGCCGGTGCAATGGGTGCTGCAGCCCTGGGCAGGGTCCGAGTGCCATCCTTGGGGTGGCTGCAAGGTGCTGGGTCCATTTAGCGCTTCCTGTTCCCACATCTTCTGGGGGAGAAGACCACTCATTTCTACCTGCTTCAGCTGTGAACATCCTTAGAAAATCCTCCCGTGAAGTGCAGAGAGGTCTTTATTCCCATGCTAGTAAATGCAACACAACCAGGACGAGGTCGGGCAGTGCTGGCGGTGCCGAGCCCTGAGCAGCCCCTGCTCCGCGGCCGCAGCGGTGGGATGAGCACACGCGGGAAGGGGTATCATTTCCCTTCTGGCAACCACGGAGAGCAAACCACAGTGAAAATAAGATGCACACGGAGTTAATTTTCGGTGGCTGATGAGCATCATTGCTGGGAAGTGAAAGCCTCAATTGATGCTCTTTTCTTCCCTCCTTTCCTCCCCCAGTCCAGCTGGGAATGGGAGGGGGGATTAGGAATGCTTTCCTGGACCGCTCTGGAGCTGAGTGGGCGCATTTTCCCAGTTACAGCCTGAAGCTGGCAACTGCCAGTTAAGTTACTGACAGTCATTTGAGAAACTGAGCAAAAAGCACTGGAAACGGCTGCTGGTGCGTATTGCTGCTGAGGCGTGAAGATTGGGAAAAACAGCCCAAGCAACTGGGATTTGCATCTCACCTGCATTCCTGGTCTGTCGTGTCTGGATGGTTAAATAAATAAATTGCTTTTAGAGCAATTAATGCATTGGGCAGATCGCGCCCTCAGGAGTAATAGTGGACTTATTTCCCCCCCCACTTTGGGTACCAGTGTGCTGGCAGATGAAAAAAGATGTGTTGTTAAGGGGCTTCTTGGATGTGCTTGGTTGGCTTGTGGCAGGGAGAGTCGGGATGGGGGTACCGCTGGGTGTGTTTGGCTTTGGGCGAGGAGGGGAGGCGAGGGCTGAGCACGGTGCACAGAGCAGGGGCGATTACCTCTCCTCTCCCGGGGGGTTTGTGTGAACCTCAGGCCAACTCTCAGGCTGACTCCTCTTCCAAAAAGCGTTATTAAAATTGCAGTTCCTAAGCAAATCCAGCCCCAGCCCCTGGACTTTGGCTGTGCTGGTGTTTCAGAAGAGCTCCGCTCCCCTTGGGGCTCACAGCGAGCAGCCGGCTGTACCTGGCACAAGGAGAGCTGCCCTGGGAATCACAGCCAGAACTTCTCCGGGATTATTCCCCCGGTGGGATGACCTCTTTGCTTCGCCCAGACCTCCAGCATCCGCAGCTGAGCCGTGCTGCCCTCCCACGCTGGTGCTGGCTGCTGCGGGCTGGGCTGGGGCTGGGCAGGGGCTGGCGTGGGGACAGCCCCACTCGTCATCAACCCAGGCACCACAAAGCTGCTGTGCACGACTGAGCAGAGCTGCTGAGCCACCAGTCCAGATCAGTTCCCCAGGGCTCTGCCTCGATGATCAGCAATGTGTAAGGGAGCGTTTTAGGTGTTTTCATCAGGGGCTCTGGAGTTTGATCTCTCCCGGGCTTTGAATGACCTTGGGCTGGGGTCATCCTTGTGTGATCCTCACACCCTTCTTTGGTGACCTGAAAGGTTTCTGCACACTTAGGGCTGTCCTGAGAGCCGGGACTAGGCATTGCTGACCTTACTCCGTCTCATCGGTGGACAGGGCAATGGGGGAGTAAGCCCAGGTGGCTCGGGAGGGTTAACTCTGGGAGCCCAGAGCTGCTCAATAGCTAAACGAAGGGGAGCTCTCTCCATCCTCCTGGTCTCATGGCACGATGTGATCACCACCTGGGGCTGGAAACAAGTTCTTCCTGTGGTTGAGCAAACGGCTGGTGGAGCCGGTGGCGGGCACTTGGCTTCCCCACGCTTTCCATGTCCCTTGGTGTGTGACTCCAGCCTGGTCCCTGGCCATTGTGAGCATCATGTCAACACCGAAAGGGAACTTCCCTGCAGCAGCGAGGTGGAGGGAGGCGTTCCTGGGACAAACCCAGCCATGGTCTCTCCCCGCCAGCCCCTGCTCCTCTGCGGGGAGGGCACGGTGTGTACGTGACACCGAGCAGCCCGCCGGGGAAATTGGGGCTGTTTTCTCCCCTCGCGGACACAGCTCTGGCACATTCTGCTGCGGGCTGGTTATCTCACAGTTAAACGTATCCGAGGGCTGGAACCATCATCTGGTTTGGTTTAAAGTGAAACTTCCTGAATGGGATGGTAGGACTGATTTGTTTTTCCTGGCTCTGCTCCCACCGTTCTTGCCAGCTCAGAGAAAAAAAAAAACAAAACAGGGAGAGAGAAGTGTGCATGCATGTATAATATCTGTACGCTTGTGCATGTCTCTGTGTGTGTGTGTTTAGCGAGAGTCCCCTTCTCTCTGGGCTGGTTCCTGCCTTTGCTTATGTTCAAACCCTGGTTGTGCAGCAGTAAAAACAAACAAAAGCATTCCCAGCCATTAAAGGGCCTTTCCCTGAAGGGGAGTTGACATCCCGCAGTGCCTGGGGTTGCTGCCTGGGCAGCAGGGTGGGGGCACCCCCGGATGGCACTGGGGGATGCTTCGAAGCACCCTTGGAGGAGGGTGGCTTTCTCCCAGCTCCACAGCCTACTGCCACCCTTGGAGCCCGACACCCAGCAGCTGTTCCCCAGCATGGCCAGCTGGCCCCTGGGCTCATCTCCTTCACCCCAGCTGGTTCCTGCCACGCTGTCGGCTCTGTCCAGCCCCCCTGGCTCTCCCCTGCTCGGGCTGCTAACCCCTCTTGCCTGTCAGCTCTTGCGGGTGCGACCTGACGAGCATCTCCAGGCAGGCTGGGGAGAAGGGGCTTTTGTTCGGCTGCCGAGCCCCACGCTGGGGCTTTTGCATCGAAGTCCTTTCTCCTTCCATTGGCTTCACCCCTGGGTGCCTCCAGCCTGGCTCTCGGCTGGGTTTCTGCCACGCCAGCAGCCCCCCCGGGCTCGGCAGCAAGCAGCAGCCCATGAGACGGTTCCCGGTGCCTGCAGGAAAGGGCCATTGCCGAGTGAAGTGCTGCCGAACCCCACTGAGCATCTCCTCCATCCCCTCCTCGGCCGCTTGCTGTTTTCCCCGAGCAAAGATAGAGCTGCTGAAGCTGCTTGCACGGCTGCCTGTGAGCAGGCTGGCCCATGGTGCCTCCTCCCTGGGGCTGGGGTGTGGGGAGCCCACGAGCATCTCGGGGCGCTCCTGGAATGGTGATGCACGTGCGTGACACAAATGCATGAAGCCAATGGTGCACCCCAGTCCAGGGCTGGCCTTTCATTTCTTCTTTTCCTCTTCCAGCTCAGCTATCAGCAGAGGTTTGTTGTGCATAGCCACTGTGGCTGCCTGATCTTCAAGGCCAGGAGCATCATTAATGATTTCTCTGCACAGCTCTGGCCGTAGCCCCATGGCTTTTGTGTCTGACTCCAAGCCCTTCTGAGCAGGAGCAAACTCAGAAGCTTTGGGGGTCGGGGCAGAAGCAGGGCTGCAGTGGGATGTTCTGACCATGTCATGTCTCCTGCCCCCCAGGTTTGCAAAGCTCTTGCTCCGTCTCCCAGCCCTCCGGTCCATCGGCCTGAAATGCCTGGAGCACCTCTTCTTCTTCAAGCTAATAGGCGACACACCGATCGACACCTTCTTGATGGAAATGCTGGAAGCGCCCCATCAAATGACTTAGAGAACTGCTGCCGGGTCAGTCCCGAGCCCGGCCGGGGGTCTGGCGGGACCCCTTCCTCTGCTTTCCTCCGCCGCCGCCCCAGCCCATCCCTCCCTCCTGTCCCCAGCGCTGGAGGCACCGTCTGATCCGGGGCGACCCCCTCGCCGTCCTC
>NW_010112309.1:29220-29492 GCF_000699245.1 Pterocles gutturalis
ATGTTGTGGCCGGCGGTGATTTCCCTGGGGCAGGAGCGGGGACAGGGACAGGGACGGTCCCAGCCCTTGGGGCAGTGGGGTTTGGACAAGCCGAGGGGAGTGGTTGAACTCGCTGGATTGCAACTGGCTATTTTCAGAAGATGGAGTTTTTGAAAAAAGAGAAAAAAAAAAAAAAAGAATTCTATTTTTGGTTTCTAACTATTATTAGTAGTTTCGGTAGTTACTTTGCGGAGGGAGAGGCGGGCTGGAGAGGCGGGCCCGCCCCCTCCCCC
>NW_010112309.1:29549-29914 GCF_000699245.1 Pterocles gutturalis
TTGGGATTGACCCGAATCACCCCTCAAATACCGAGGTGACTGGTGGCACAGGGAGCCGGGGCACCCTCTCACCCCCCTGTGCAGAGGGTCCTGCAGGCAACAGCACCTGAAAAATCCCTTTTGGCCACCCCAGAGGGCAGCCGGGCATCGCTGCTCTTCCCAAAGATGCCTCTGCCCCGGCGTGGAGCTGCCCACGCAGACGTGAGCCGGTGGAGCACTTGCTTTAAGGCTGCCAAGGGGCTCAGCATCGCCCTTCCCCATCTTGCGGGGTCTTACCGGACCCCTGCCCTCAGCCCTATGCCCAGCATCCTGGTGTGGCCCCACTCCTGAGGCTTGGTCCAGCCTGTCCTGCCCGACCCACACTT
>NW_010112309.1:29946-30767 GCF_000699245.1 Pterocles gutturalis
TGGGGTGGCGGCAGTGGCTCCTTGGTGGTTTTTTTGGTCCTGAGCTGGTTTGGTGAGGTTGGAGGGGCATTTCCAGCCGATGGGGTGGGCTCAGCAGAATGTTGATTCAGCAGCTGGCGGTGCAAAATGCTGCAAAGCAACAATTAGTGGGAGTGCTTGGCCAGGCTGGTAATTGTGGCTGTTAATTAGCGGTGAAGCAAGAGCAGGGCTCCCCCTCCCCTGAATCTCCCCCGTTGGGCAGGGACGCAGGGGTGGGAGGTCCCGTGGGCTGGGGGACACGTGGGTAGCACACCCATCCCCGGCCCGGCTGGGATGCTGAGAGCACCAAAAGCACCTTTGGCTTTTGCACGGTCCTTCCCTTGAATCTTTGCGTGACAGCAGGGGGATGGACAGGTTTTTGGGGATTAGGGATATGGTCCCAGGAATGCACCCACATCCCACAGGACAGGACCCCCCAACCAGGGAGTGTTTCCCCTTCACGTCCCCATTTCAGCTTCATCAGGTGTCTCCAGAACCCCCTGAAAAGAGAAAAAAAAAACCAGAGCAGAGCAAGCGGTGAGGGATGTTGGGGAGGGTTTTCCCCCCTTCTGGCAGGACGGACTGTCCCAAACACACCGTGGGACGGGTGCTCGGAGCCAAGCACGAGGTGCCTGCGGTTGGCCCCAGGCCATGGGCTTCCCCACCGCTTTCACGTCTTCTGGGCTTTAAGACAACAAAGTATTAGGTCCTCAAGGTATTTCTTTCTCTTCTTTTATCCCCATGGGTTGTAGCTGGCTCTTCAACCGACCGCGTTGTGCCTGGAGGGGGATGGAGCGGTGCCC
>NW_010112309.1:30803-31133 GCF_000699245.1 Pterocles gutturalis
TGTCCCTGTCCTGTCGTCACCCCGCCTGGCAGCCGGAGTCCCCGGCTCCATCCCCTGCAGTTAACCAGGCTGTCTCCTTGCTAAATAAATACTCAGGATTTCAGGTCATAACTTTCCCTTAGGCTGGCCTGAAGTGGCGAATCCACAGAGGCAGGGGAAGTGTTTTGGCTGTGTTTCTCCAGCAGCCTGCACGCCGCCGAAAATATTATTAAACAGCTTCACCCTGCAAGAATTTGCCAAGAAAACTAGGCAAGAGAAATGAAATATGGAAAGGGTGCCAGTAAACACGAGCAGGCTGTTCCCTGCTAGCGTAAGGCTGGCGCAGCCCCC
>NW_010112309.1:31541-31763 GCF_000699245.1 Pterocles gutturalis
CCCCGTCCTCTCCCATCATGTCCTGTCCCATCCCATCCCATGCCATCCCATCCCACCCCAGTTAGCGTTGAACCCAATAAAAATAAGATGCCACAAACAACAGGGTGTCCTCAGCACTAGCGTGGTGCAAAGGGGAAGGCTCTGCGGGCAGGGGACTCTCGGTCAGGACACGCGTCTCCGTGCTTCAGTTTCTCCACTGGAGCAGCGCGTGTCCTTGGTTCA
>NW_010112309.1:31832-34461 GCF_000699245.1 Pterocles gutturalis
GCGCCGCTGTAACTCAACATGACTCTGTTGCTTTCAGTAAAACTTGTGATTTCCCCCAGCAGCCACACCGGGCATTTACCAATGGGTCCTGCTCACCCCCCAGAGCCCGGACCCCAGCCCGCCCCGTGCCTCCCCCTCCAGCGTCACCAGCCCAGCCCTCCCGTCAGAAGGAAAAGCTTTTGTGCATCCACTAACATCTGCCACAGCAGCCTTAAAGCAACATGCTTTTGCATGAGTTTGAGTCTTTCGTTTGTATTCTTTTTCACTTTTTTTTTTTGTCCTCATCATAATAATTATAAATATACTACATGCTTGTTTGAAGAGGTGATACATGGGTAAAAGGAAAAAAAAAAAAGGCACATTATTCACTAGAGAGGTAGGACTTTCATTTAACCAGATCTTAGTACTCTTGTCAAAATCTGGTTTGATTAGGGTGATCTATTTTTTAATTTTTTTTTAATTCCTTTTTTGTTGGTGGGACAATCTTTAATTTTCTAAAGATAGCACAAACATCAGCTTTTCAGCCACCCGCATGCCACCCTGGATGTCCTTCGCTGCCTTCTTGCACGTGGGCGTTTCAACCAAGCCCGAACCCAAACCGAGCCGAACCCAGAGGATGCTGAACCTGCCTGAGCATCCCTCCGCACCAAAGGGCTGAGCACCGCTGACAGGTGGGACCCCAGCAGCCGAGTTACAAAGGACCTTCATCTCCCCATGGGTGTAGGCAGCCCACACCGACCCCCTCCAAGCTCGCCGGCGGCTTCTCTGCACTTTGGACCCAGCGGCCCCCCAAATCCGGGGGAGCAGAGCCGTGGCATCGGGCTGGGCTCAGCTCCTGGCCATCCAAAGGGTTGGCGGTGGCGGGACCGTGGCTGAAGAGCTGATGCTGTCCCCATCAGAGCCGAGCGTGCATGGTCTGGTTTAAGTTGATATATATGTGCGTGTGTATACATGTATGTACTGTAGATATATACACTGTATAAATATCCTCACTCACATATACATATATTATAGCCGTAGCAATTACAGACTTTTTGTGGGTGGTTTTTTTTTTTTGTTTAAGTCGATTCTTTTTTCCTATTATTTTTTTTCTTGCTTTTTTTTTTTTGTTTGTTTGTTCTTTTGCTTCATGTAAGTGAGTACCTTGTATCTGAAGCCCTTTCCGAATTGGCACATGCCAAATCTGGATCTTTATTCCTCGAGACAAAGGAAATGCATCTATTTTAAGATGCCTTTTTGATTTTTTTTTTGTTTGTTTTGTTTGTGGTTTGTTTTTCTTTTGAGCAGCAGGTGGTTTTGAGTAAAAATAGCTTTAGCAATTCCCAACACTTAGTGATGGATGCCTTGGCTATGGGATGCATAGCTAAAAAAAAATAAAATACATTAAAATTTAGAATGACAGAAAAAAAAAAAGATAAAAGATAAGGAAAAATATCTAAAGCATCAATAAAGTTAAAATCTATTTTTGTATAAATGTAATTTTATCCCTTACGTATTCTTGGATATTTTCTTTCTGGATTGTTTTATTTCTGCTACAGAGATTGTTATAAACTCTCTCTATTTTTTTTTTCTCTCTCTCGTTCTCTCTGTAAGTGTTCAGCCACAGGGACAGGGGTCTGCAGAAGAGGGAGAAACTTTTGACCGTGTTTTAAAGGCTTTATATGAAATCTCTTTTGAAATAATTTTTTTGAATGAACTTTTTATTTTTTCCCCCCACTTCCAAAAACTTTTTTGCTGGGGAGGGGAGGGAAGGGGCGGGCTGGTTCTGGGGGTGTCTTTTGTCATGTATATCCGGCGTTCCCGCAGGTCTGTTTTACTGTGAAATCACTACCGTATATTATTATTCACTTTAAAAAAAAAAAAAGGAAAAAAAAGAAAAAAAAAAGAATTGCTGCTGGAAACGCCAGTATTTTGATGAACAATTGTATTAGAATTGTGAAAAAAAAAAAAAAAAGAAAAAAAGAAAAAGAAAAAAGGAGGAAAAAAAAAAGAAAATATACGAGCATTTTAAAATATAACCCAGTCCAAGTCCTCTTTTGTTCTTCATTGGTGTGTCTGGAGTTATTCCTTCAGGTCCCCCCGTGGGAGGGCTGTCCCCGTTTCCCTGGGGGGTCAGAACCATGGGGTGAACCCCAAGACTCATCGAAGGAGATTTTTTTTTTCCTTCCCCTCAGGAGTTTCCCTGGAATGAATTTCCGATCCCTTTGACATCTCCAGCTGCACCCTGCTGGGGACACCATCACTCCGTGCCAGCGCATCCCCCTCCTCCTTGCCATGGACCAAACATGGGACAAAAAAAACACCGGGATGCCCACCGTGGCCAGACCCCTGGGGGTCATACCAGTGGGGTGCCAGCAGTTCACCCTGGCGTTTCCCTGCATGGGTGGCAGTGGGGTGACCGGTGTCACCCAGGGCTGCAGGCAGGGACATCCCAGTGCCATTGCAGCACCAGGCAAAGCCCCCCCAGCTCTGCCAGGGGACTTTGGGGGGAGCATCACACCCAGGAGCACATCCTGAGAGCATGGGGCCACGGAGCACCCCCGGCCTAGGGAGGGGGGTGTATTGACTTTCTTGTGGGGGTGCGTGGGGACAGCCCTGGTCCCTCCTGGGGTCACATCGGTGCCGGCGG
>NW_010112309.1:34500-34793 GCF_000699245.1 Pterocles gutturalis
AGAGAACAGGAGCCGTGAGCGCTGGCCGGAGCTTAACCTGGGTTTGTTGCCAGGTACAAACAAGATTGAACTTGCTCTTGGGTTTACAGCAGAGATAAATCCTCCCTGACGGCTCCAGAGCCGGTCAAATAGAGAAGGAAAATAAAGAGTTTCAATTTGGTTAGTGACGATCCGTGTGTTTCGGACTCGGCCGCAATATTTTCTCATTTGGGAAGCCCTGGGAGGCGGCTGGCGGAGGGCAGGGGAAGGGGTGCAGGGGGGGAATATCTGCCTTGGCAGCAACCCGCTGCCCG
>NW_010112309.1:34836-44638 GCF_000699245.1 Pterocles gutturalis
CAGCTCCGGCACACATCCGATGGCCGAGCGGTTATGTGTCTTGTTAACGTCCAGGCAGCAGTTTGTGTTTAGAGAGTAAATATTTGCCTCCCTTCCTGGGGTTTCTTTCCCCCCCAATCTCCTGGGGTGGAGCAAGCCGGGATCCGTGGGGCAGCGCTCCCGGGATGCTCGCCCTCACGCTGGCCGGGTTCCTGCTGCCCGCTGGCTCCAAACCCACACTTTGCTTTGAAAAACGGGTTTGCTTCTGTATTTAAAGATGCTACGAACAAGAAGAAAAGCAAAGCCAAGCTGACCACTGATTTTTATGATATTTTTTTCTCGTGGGTGATTGCTGCTGTGTTTGTTGCTGCACCCCAGGAAGATGGGGGGCTTTCCCAGGCCCCCAAACGTGGCTCTGGGGAAGGGCTCTGCTCCCCCTCCTCTGCTGCTGGGGAGGGAGGAGGACGAGGGTTGCACCTTGACCAAGGCGTTGCTGTTTCTCCAGCTTCTCCAGGGATCAAAGTGCCTGTTTTGACTCCCCTCCTGATTCCCTGATAACAGAAGATGGTTGTAATGCAATTAAACATTTCTCACAGGCAATGGCTCGGGGCTTTTGTTGTGTCTCGGGGCTGGGTGTGCGCAGGATTCGCCCTTGCCCTGTGAGCAGCAGGGAGACGTGGATGGCACACACCAAAGGGTCCAGAGCTCTCCGGTTTATCAGGAACCTCCTCATACCAGATTTCCTTAAACCCTGAGCTCTTGGAGGCGTGAGATCAGGAGGGAACTTCAGCTTCCTCTGCAAAAGACGATCCCAGTCCTCGGGGTGCATGAGGGGGTGCAGAGTGGAAGATGCTGTGTTGGGGGGTGCAGAGCATGCTGGGGGGTGCTTGCTTTTGGAAATGCCTCTTGCCTGGTGGCACCAGGCTGGCCACTTAATTTCTGCCCATCCCCAGTGCTGACAGAGATGGAGCGAGGTGTCAGCAGACTGTTTGGAAATCCTTAAGAGAAGGGCTGTGATCCCAGTCCTCTCTCTGCCTTAGTTTTGCAGCGAGGAGGGGCTCTACAAATAAATACAGACAGATGAGCTCTTTCACTGGTAATTTGTCACTTCATAATTGCCAAAGAAAAGCAGGTTAGTTTCTCTCCTCCTGACCTCTCTCAAGTAGCCTTTTCACCCCAGCTGGCCCCGGGGCCAGGGTCGGGGTCCCGCCGTGCCCCCACAGGGCACCCTTCCCCCCACACTGGGGCTGCAAAGGGCACCTCGACCTTCTGCATCCCATTTTCCAAGGAACATTTCCACGGCGGCATCACCAAACTGAACAGACACCCACCCCCAGCTGTGCCCCAGGTGCCTCCATCACTTCGCCCACGTGTGGGTGAAAATGGGACCAAAATGGGACCAGCTGGGAGCACTGGGAGATCAGTGCTCAGACAATCCAGGACCTGGGTTTCAGGGTCAGTCCCTGCTACAAATTTGTGGTTCCGAGGAACAGAGGACCCAGCTCATCACCCTCCCAGCTGCTGTCCAGGCATTTCCCTGGTGGGATGTGGGGCTGGAGCCCCGGCGCTGTTCTCCTGGGAGCCAGCGAGGACGCCGGTAGATGCAGGGCAGGAGGCTGAAGCCCAGGGGCTGCATTTAGAGAAGGCTGGGGGTCAGCAGCTCCTGGGAGCGGGGCTAATCCCTCGCCCCAGCCGGGGGGAGAGCAGTGCCTCGGGCAGCCCTCGGGGTCCGGCGCGTCCCGACGGGGCACAGAGCAAAGTGCTGCTGCCACCTCCCGACCGCAGCCAGCCCTGCCTGGGGGACAGGGGGGCTGCCCGGGTCCCACGCCTTCTGTCGGGGGTCCCTCTCCCTCTGTCCAGGGCAGCCCCGGGGCTGGAGTGAACAACCCACAGAAAAATCCGGGTGTTTTGGTTTATCACTCACTTTTGACAGCATCCTGGAAGGCTGCAAAGCTTTGCCTCCTTCTCATGGTCCCTGTATGGACCTTAGGCCTTTCTGAGCTGTCTGCTGAGCAGCTTTCCATGCCTGAAATATTCTCTAGGGTCGGTTACCTCTATTTCCTTCTCTCCTCCTTGCTCTGATTCTGAAATTTTTTGCTGTGGTGAGTTGAGCTGAACAGCAGCCCACCCGTGCCTAACCCACTGTATCTTATTTTTCCCTCAAAGAATACAAGTGCCCGGTTTTTCCTCGCGGTATGACAAAGGGTTAATGAAATGCTTTAAAGTAAAGCATTGCCTAAAATGAGTATCCTTCATTTCCATAGTGCCTGAGATCCCAAGGCACAGGCGAGAAACACTAGCCACGAAAATGTTGCCTCTCTCCCTTACAACACTGGCAGTGAAACCTTGTTTGGCTTTGTATGCAAGATTTTCCATACCATGCTCCAACGCAACTCAATTCCACTAAGCCCACATCTTGTTTTTCTACTGACAAAGTGAGGTATGATTCTTGGCTCGGTGATTTTTGTGCTGTGGAAGACTAAATGAAAAGATGCTTTTAAAGCTCATTCACTCAACACTCAACCCAAAACCCAGGGGGAGGGTCAGATGGAAATTGGCTGAAGTTATCAGACGGGCTTTCTGCTGCGTTTCTTTTATGGTGGGTATTAGGCTGCAGAAAGCTAAATGAAGACACGAGTGTTTGCTAGGATACTGTTAAAGGTAGAATAGCCCAATGAGTAAAACAGCCAAGTCATTTAATTTATTTTTCTTATAAAAAGGCTTGTGCTTGAGTCATTGTGATTCCTGAGGACACAGCTCTGGGTGTTCATTTTGTTCTGGACCTTTTAATTTAGAACATAAAAGCACTCTACCTTACCATAAGTGCAGCCACAGCCTTTGCCGTAGTGGGGGCTGACTTGTGTGAGCTCACAGCAGGGCTGGGGAGGGAGATGAGGAGAGAAGGGGGGAATTGCCTGGCTGGAGGTGAGCTGGCAGCAAGGAGCAGAGCAGGGAGGGTGCTCCCCCCCAGCCCCCTGCACCTGCTGCAGCCTCCCACCCACCACCCTCCTGCTTTGTTGCTTGTGAGGTTTGCAGGCTGTCCCCCCACCCTTTCTGGGGCTCCCTGGCCCTTTCTGCCCCCTCCAGGGCTTGCTTTCCTCTTGTTCTGGTTGTGGTGGGAAAGGAGCAGGGGTATGGCACTGCCCCTGTCGTAGGAGGGTAGTGGGGCCCTAAGGACACACTGACACCAGGAGGGGCTGGAGGAGCCTGAGGGCTTTGTCTCAATGGCAGGGAAGATGGTCTCCAGTGTCCTGGTAGAGCCTGGGAGGTGCAGACAGAGGAAACCTTTGTCCCTGCAATGTCCCACCAACCTAGTGTGAGGGAAAGACCCCTCCTCACCCCTGGGCTGGCAATCAAATGGACTCTGACCACCATGTGCCACAGGATGAGCAGAGAGGAATGTCACTGCCCCCACTCCCTGGGTCTTTTGCCCCTCATCAGTCACTAGCCAGAGCCCATCCCTGCCCAGTCCTTGCTCCGTCCCTTGCCCACCCCTGCCCGCTCCTTGCTCCGTCCCTTGCCCACCCCTGCCCTCTCCTTGCTCCGTCCCTTCCCCATCTCTGCCCATGCACCGCAGGCGAGCGAGGCAGCTGAGCAGGGCTGGGTTGGAAGGGCTGCTCCTGTGTGTCCATGGCCATCAGCATCTGCCTCCCGTCCCTCCCTGCCTGAGCAGACACATCAGGACGTGGGTTCCTGGGCGATCTGAAGACATTACCTAATCCTCAGAAACCGGATCCTCCTGTCAGGCTCCGGTTGGATGGGAAAAGCTTGCTCTGGCCTGTCTGTTCTCACTCCAAAAATGTTTCCCTCCTTATGGCAAAGAACCTGCTGTGCACAGCTTCCTGCTATCTGGAGGGTGGAGGTGGGTCCCCAAAGACCCTGTGGATTAACCCCTGCCTGGAAGGATCCTGACAGATCTTCTTGAGGCTTTTTAGGGGACTGCTGTCTCTGCCATCTTTCTCTGCTGGAAATTCCCACCTCCTCTGCCCCAAGCTCTCTGTCTTGCCCCTTGGAAGAGGCTCGTTGACAGGAGATTCCTTCAAGCCCATCAGAAGTGCTCACCACAAGTTTCACGCTCTGTTATGGAGCCAGTTTTTAGCTCTAACCTCCCACAGCACTGTGTCCCCCAGCACAAACCAGACTGTTCTGGTGACAGCAGAGGGAGTGGGGTAGGTCTCAGGGGCTGGTTTGTGGTAGCGAGCAGGGGATGAGCCATATGAACCATTCCCCATGGGTAGAACACTTACACCATCCAGGTAGCTGTGAATTCACTGATGGCTAATATGGGATGCTCTCACACCATAAAAAAATCTGTAGTGGTGTAAGCAAGAGGGTGAAATACAGTGTCCAGGGTTTCCTCTGGTGTGGGCTCCTCCTATATCACTTGGTCCCTACAGGGACTGTGGCAGGAGAAGGGCTGGGGGGGGTCTAGGAAAGCCCCCCTGGATGGCTGGGTAGGGTGCACGCAGCCCATTTCAGCATCTTTGCTGGGTGCTGGGGCTCTGCGAGCATCCCAGCCTGCTGACAAGCGGGAGGAAGGCTGGCAGGAGAGACAATTTGTGGCTAGCTATTTGCTGTTGTCACTCCAACCATTTTACCTTAAGAGGCAATAAAGATGAAAGCCAATAATAAGCAGCCAGCCATCATTTGGGGGGTAAAGGCTATAATTTACTCTGCCAGGGCTGCAGGGAGTCCATCCGAGGCTGGGGTTATTGACAGGAAGTCTATACGGTTTGTTTCTTACAGTACTTATGTGTGCTCAGAGCAGTTGAGGGTGACATTTTTAAAATCTAAAAATATACAGCTGGTAGCAAACTTCCAGTAGCATGGAAGGGAGGAGAAGGATTTATGCTCAGAACATTTTGAACTTTAAGAACAGTATGTTTGCAGAAAAGGCTGCAAAGGGCTCCCAGGAGGGGAGCAGCCCCTGGGCTGGGGGTGTTGCTGAGGCTGTTGGGTTTCGGCTGCTGGTGCTTTGAGGGACCTTGTCCAGGGTGAGACTGTTATATATCTTCCTGGAGATGTAAATCAGGAACAACACTGTTGGAGTCAGGGAAGTTAGAGAGATCAAACAAAGGATCCAGGTGCTTTTGTGCAGCCCCGGGTGGTAACCACTGAAGCAGGCTGTGCCTGCGGAGAGCCCTGGGTGGGGTTTCTGTGCTTGGAGCAGGATCATGCTCTGGGCAGATGGCATGGGTGTGTGTGAGCAGAGCACAGGGCTGATCATGCTCCATGGCTCTCACCTGCCACGGTTCTGGAGAGTTTGCTGGACCAGGTCAGCCTGTGGCCAGGGATGAAGCCAGCTCCGGCGGGAGCAGACATGTCCCCTTTGATCTGGTCTGGAGGACAGGGCTACCTCGTGTGTGTCATCCCAGTAAACACTGGAAATGAGGTTTTAACCTCAAAGGGAGATGATTTAGGTTCTCATTTTCTTCTGCTCAAAATAAGCAGTGACCTTGCTGATGGCAGCACTTCCCTTGGGAGTACGAGGGCTTGATCCTACAGATCTGGGGAACTCAATGATTAAGACCTGTTGTAGCCTTTTTCACAAGGAGCTTGAAATCCTTCCTTCTCTCCAAGCCATCGTCTTGTGGGGGAGGGAGGAGGTGGTTCCAGGAAACACAACAAATGACTAATCTCTCTCCTGCCTCAGCCAAAGGAGAACAACCAGCCCCACGAGCATCCCTGCTGCTTGCGAGAGCTCTGGGATGTCAGCGGGGTTATGATTTATGGCAATCAATCCATCACCCTTATTTATAGCAGCAGCTCCATGTGAGACTTCTCACATGAAGATTGCCTTGTTCCATGGCCTCGTGCCTGCCAAAGCTGTCTCTGGGTCTCCCAACCCTCCTGGGGGGCTTTGCCATGCCTCTGCCATGCCCATGTGGGGGTGTGCCATTCCTACTCCATTCCTACCCACATTTTTCTCTTTTTCTCTCGTTATTGCCTTTATCTGTTGAGCACTTTCTCCCAGCCAGAGTTTTTCAGGCTGATGGAAAGAGCAGGAGGACTGCTGAGATGGGAGGGGAGATGGTTGCCTCTGCCCTGGGCAGAACAGAGGGTTCTCCTTTCCAGCAAGAGTGTGAGCTGCATGTTTCTTTATTAAAAAAGTGATCTTTACCTCTGTGAGACATCCATCTTAACTCTTCAAAATACTTTCCTACTTGCCAAGTGTTGTTGTGTGGGCCCTTTTCCATCCTGATGACATTTTGCTTGTTTGTCCTGGATATCTCGGTGTCTGCTGCTCCATGCCGCCTGTCTCTGGTTTCCAGGACCTGGGGGACTCCCAGTCATCTGGGAAACTCTGTTCTCCTCTGGAAGGCGATGGGGGCTTCTGGTTTGCTTTGCAGTAGAAGGCTTGAAAACTGCAATTCAGATACAGTCTTGAAAGTTTAGAAACCATATGGCAAATAAAAGGAATGAGTGCATAGGAAAGAGCCTGCAAACCCCCTGGTCCGGTGATGGCAGAAGGGAACAGGGGTCTTGCAGTCACCTGGGGACTGCAATTATGTTTTCTCCCTGATGAGCTGAGAAGGGGCACTTTCCTGTTGTAATACACGGTGATGGTGAGAGAAAGTGTTCCAGCCCCTGTTTAAACCTGAACCTGCTCCCAGTGTTTCGCTCAGCCCCGTTGCTGTGCCGTGATGAATGGAGCCCTGGGACATGACGCCTGTAACAGCCAAATCACTTACCTTGAAAATGCAAACCTTATGGAAAGCGAATCAATAATTTCTGGAGCCTGGGTTTTGCTGACACGCGGCCTGAGCCCACAGGAAATAAACCCTTTGTTAATCTTTCTCGAGAGGCACGCAGTCTCCTATAAAAAGCTTCTGAAGTAAGTAACTAATTACAGCCTGCACGAGGCTCCAGTCTGTCACCCCGACAGCTCTGTGGGAGCAGGGGCTGCGGCGCTGCTGGCCGGGATGATGGACGAGTGTGCACAAGCTCTTGGCTTTGCTCTGAAAGAGGAAGAATTAATGGGCAAATAAATTACAAATCAATTATTAAACCTTAGCAGTGTGCAGGGCCCTGTTCAGACTGGGTATCAAATATACATTTCTGATTAACTCAACAACTCTTGTCTAGTGTGCTCTGGATGCTACCTACTGCTAGAAATATGAATTTTTGTCACGTGCTCTAAATAGAGTCGTTTGTTTCTCTCTTCTTGCCTACTGAGCCAGTTCAGGCTGCAGGTCTGCAAGGAGCAGTTTCTATGCACAGGCAGAACCCAGAGACCCCCAGCTTCACGCTGACGCTCAGGACAGTCCTGGGCCAGCTGCACAAGCTGCAAGGTGGTGAACAAATCCGACATGTACTAAGTGCTTGGTGTGCTGCAGGGTCTCGTTTGCCTTCCCTGAGCCCCAAATCCCCGATTCAGAGGGAAGCTCTGGTACATTCCTCCCCTCCCTGCTTGCTTGGGACTGTCTGTTGGCACCTGGAGCTATTGTCAGGAGAATAACTGATGCCTGATACCTGCCTGCGGTGTCTAGACAGATCCCAGGCCAGAAGTTCTTCCTGGAGCACGAAGAAAATAAAAGGGTTTGGCAGCTGGGCGGCTGCTCTTACGCACCCACCTCTGCTATCTTTGGATGAGTTGTGTCCTCAAGTTATCAAGTGTGCTTCCAGATTCAGCACCTCTGCTCCTGGGTGAGAGGGGTGAGGAGCCCCTCAGGGAACTGGCTGACACTGGGGTGTGGATGGAGAGGGATTTTACAGGATTTGGGGTGGAACAAATGCCAGAGTCACCCTAGTGCCAGTCCACTGGAAGGAGCTAAACCTTTGAGGTATTTGTGCTCCGTACCACAGCAATATTTCTGCTGCTCACTAATCAATTATAATTCTTAGACAAGCTCCCATATGGTGCCTTTATAAATCACTCTCTCCAGCTATCACAGCCTGTCTTATTTGCCTGACGTGAGCTAGAAGGAGGGTGGGTTTTAGGCTAATGTTGACTCAAGTGCACAGAATGTGATTTATTTATGGAGTTTTAGAAAAGTGTTTTAAAAGTCAAAATCTGGGTGTTAAGGAGCTAAACAAAAGGCCGAAGACTCATTCTGCAGCCTCTGCCTCAGCATTGTTGCAGTAAGCTCTGGTTCAGGGAGCTGGTCTGTAAATCCATGTTCTCTGTCACAGCACAGAGGGGTCTGTGGGGGTCAGGGACGGACTCTGCTCAAGGGACTTCAGCAGTGGCACTTGCTATGTCTCCCCCACTGGAGCAGCTCTCTGTCACAGCACTTGGTCCCCAGGGCCGGGGACACTGGCCAAAGGCAGGGCACTTGGGCAGTGACCAGGAGGTTGAGGACCTGGGCAGAGAGTCAGGACAAAGGGTCTGAGGAGAAAACAGAGTAAAGAGAGGAGCCCTTTGCCTCCCCATCTGAGCAGAAAACAGCGCAAGAGCTTTGGAGCACTGGGTTGCTCTGATTCTGAGCACAGAGGAGAAAACCAGGGCTACAGCAAAGCCATGTGCCCTTGTCACGGGCAAGACAGCAAACTGGAGAGGATCTGGATGCTGGGGTTTATCGCCCAGCAGGACCTGTGCTTTTCCCACCCAGTTCCCTCACACTGACTCACTTGCTCCCTCCAGTGCTCCTGAGCATCCCCCGCGTTTGCCTCCTCCATCTCCCTGATCTCTGTCCCAGGATGTTTCCTCCAGCCATGACAAATTCCTTTCTTTGCAGGTCCCCTGCTTCTTTCCAAAACCACATCTTCAGTTCAGGAACATTTCTTTTGGGCCTCGTCTTCCTTCCAGAACTGTAAGTCCTAATTTTTCCTGATCTAAATAGTCTGTGTGCAAGAGCAGAATGTGTGATCAGCCTTCTAATCAGTGGTTTTGTCTCTTGTCTCTTTATTAGATGGAACATTCAGGATATTCCACTTTTTCTTTTAACCAAAATTTACACCCAGCCTGCGCTGGTTGCAGGTTGTGCATAGCGAGCTTCTGATTGAGAGCTCGAAAGTTCAGCTTTGCCATTCGCCTCCCCGTAGATATACAGTTATCTCCCCCCCTGTAAGATCTCACAATTTAAGCTGTGGGGTTTTTTTGCCTACAGCAGCTCTGAACTAGACTAGTGCTCTCTATTCTGCTGAGAGGAGAAACATTTTGGTGCCTGGTGCTGCAGAGTTTAGCCCCTCTCCCACAGAGCTTTGGTTGTAGCACCAGTAATGCTGGGTGGTGGGGGTGAGGGGGTGCTATTTCTACTCCCTACAGTGCTGAATAAACAGCATTTTTCCTTTTCCCATGGGAAAAATTCAACCTGAAAGGCAAATCCAGCACATCCGCTTGGTGTCATAAGGGAAGGGAACCTCCCTGGGTCTGTTGTGTTAACATGATTTGCATGGTCTGAAGAGGTTAAGAGTATGGAAACCAGTGTTAGGAACCAGAATAAAAAGCCAGTGTCATGGACAGGTTTCTCGGGAAGTCTCGGGAAGCTGTCATTGGCCAGCTTTGTTTCCTAGAGCAGGTTAGAGCTTGTACCCGTTGCAAGTTTTGGGGACGACCAGAGGAAGTCTGTGGCTTACTTAACACGTAACAGCAAGTTTATGCGAGGAAGCAAAGCTTTTACACTTGGGACCTCAAGTTCCCACTGGGTTTATCAAAATCAGAGCAGACAAAAGTCGGGTGCGCTGCTCCTGCATTGCACGGCTCAAACCAGCTGCGATGAAACTTGAGCCCCCAAACCGGTGGGGCTCAGGATTACCGGGGCAAGGGGGGAGCTCAGTGTGCACCCATGGGTGAACCCCCGGGGTTGTGGGGTCGGGTCGGGCGGTGCCTGGGTCCATCCCGCGGGGACGCTCCGGCAGTGCCCCATCGCACCCACCAGGT
>NW_010112310.1:0-1319 GCF_000699245.1 Pterocles gutturalis
AGGGACAGGGTGTTGGGCGCAGGGCGATGCTTTCAGCCCGGCAGCTCCCCGCGCTCAGGGACACGTGCCCACAGGTGGCATTTCAGCAGGGACCTGGTGCAGCAATTAAACTTTGCAAAGTGCCGCGGGCACGGAGGAGCTGCTGGGAAGCCAGGCCCCTTCCCACGCCGGGGATCCGGCAGCGCTGCTGGCTCCTGTCGCCGCAGCCGGGCTGGTCCTGCATGGGCAGGGGCCGGGGTACCCACTGCTCTGCTTCCCCTTTCCCGGGGGGACCTGCCTGCCTCCTTTCCCCTCCTGGAGGGTGGCAGCACCCCCCCCACAGGGATGGCCGGGGTGCAGTGGGTGCTTCTGGGAGAGCAGGGGGCTCATTGCCTGTGATTTCCTTGTAGCAAAGTCATCAGCTCTTGCTGTGCTGGGCACAGTATTTCCATGCTCTCTGCTCCCAAACACACACGTTCCATAGGCACAGAGCAAAAAAACCCCCAAACTTCCAGCCTTCCCTTTGTATTTCCTCCCTCCAGGTGGTAATCTGCATCTTCCATGAATTTCCACCTTATTATTTTTTTTAAATCTGCCTAAATAAGATTTTAAAATAAGAGCCGAGTCTGCAACTCATTTTGCTGGAAGCCCATCCGTGGTGGCCTTGCTCCCTCTGCTTGTACCAGGATGTGTGTACCGCTGCGAGCGCGGCTGGGGGCTGGGGAGGGTCTCAGCTTGGGGTGTCTCCCAGCGATGCTGGGGGCCCAGTCCCTGTCCCGGCAGGTCCCGGTGTGCTGGTTAAAATGGGCACGGCTAGCTGGGGTTTCTCCTCCCAGTGCTGGTTTTGGGGCTGAGCTCCTAAAATGGTCCTTTCCTGGCTCTGGGCAGCCACCACTGGCCTAGGCTCGGTGATGGGACCTTGGGGACCCCCCACTCTGCCTTTAGGGGTGCTCCCCAGGCCCCCTCCCTGGGCTCCCCGCAGAGAGAGGGATTCCCAGCACCGTGCAACCTGCCTTTTGGGGGTCAGGGACCCATCCTGGCTCACGCAGCTCCCCAGGAGCTGCTTACACAGCTCTGCCGGGCTGGTGGCACCCTGGCACCTGCTGGTGGCACATCCCCTGGCTGAGCCCTCATGGCCACCTGGAACCCAGGCGTGTGGCACTGCTGGGACGGTGGCCTAGTGCATCCCCCCGGGCCCCTCCCAGCCCCACCGCAGCGTCCGGTGAGGGGGGAGCCCCCCATAAGGGCACCGTGCCTCTTGCCTGCCAGCGGAATTAACGCTGATTAGCCCGAACGCTGGGGGGTACCGGAGTCTTGGGGGGGGGGCAGGGAGAGCGAGT